>NC_141555.1:25046142-25216856 GCF_021556685.1 Rattus norvegicus | reverse complement strand
GCTGTAAATGATTGCAATAGTCTCTATCCCTCTGAAGAGAAAATGATATAATATATTTGTAGCAGCAGAAAACGTTTCAAACAGGGAAATCTGGGTATACACACTATGACAAACAAATAAAGCAGCAGGAACAATGCTTGTGCATCTCGAGTCTCTGCTGATCTTCAAATCCCTGAGAGAAGCACAGCATAGAACTTCTCTCTGTCCAGGATTCTGACAGAAGCCTGGCTGTTCTACTAGGTTGTGCCACTGCTGCTGTTTCCTGTTTGTTATGACAACTCTACAGAACTGAACAACTAGTGTATTCATGAAATGTTTGCTAATGGAACAAGCTGCCTATTCCAACTTGAGAACTGAAATTCTGCTTTCCAGACATGACAGATGGGTGTTGCTCCAATGAACCTTTCTTTTTTTTTTTTTTGTTTCTATTTTTTGGAGCTGGGGACCGAACCCAGGGCCTTGCGCTTCCTAGGCAAGCGCTCTACCACTGAGCTAAATCCCCAACCCCCTAATGAACCTTTCTAAACAGGGCCACCACCCCCACCCCATAATGCCCCCCATCCTTTCTTTTATGTCTGGAGCCTGGAGGGCTACAGGGAGTTTAAAGCTTTTAAGGGTCATCATCAATTATTGACTTTTGGAAAAAATAAAGTTTTAGTTTGAAGAGTTATCAGCTGTGGTGTGTCCTTGGAGTGGAAAATCACTTAGACATTTGACGTATGATGCTTGGGAGGACCCTGAGGATACCAATTATCTGCAAAATGACTGGGATTCTCTGGTTCTGTATATATCAGTGAATATTTAATTTTCATCAATATTGGCAAGAAGCAGGAGGTTTGGGGCCTCGGGGAGGGAGAAAAAAGTGGATTTCTGTGTGTAAAATGCATTGCATCACAGCTTCATAAATTCAAATATATCTGGGTCAGAGAGGAAGTGACAGACACACAACAGACGTGCTGAGCACTATACCAAAAATGGTAAAGAGCTAAGTTTTGTGCTGTATATATTGTGATATCAAACCACACAAAAGAAAACAAAAAAACAAATAAAGAACCATGAATATGTATAAAGTTCCACTGGAAGAACTTTGTCTGAGGCTCACAATATTCAACACTAAATAAATAATCTAAAATAAATGATGACCCACTCACTCATGGAGCTGGGCACAAAGTAAATTCGGCGAAATTATTTTGAAACAGCATTGAATCCCATGGCAAGTGTTCATTTTGAAATATGTTGAAAATATTTACATGCTATTTTTTATTCACTGGGTACATTTTTTATTCACTAGTCATTTGTGTGAACCTTCAGGTCCATAAGTTCCAGGCTATCTAACCATTGTATTCCTGCTGCAAGGACAGCAATGACAGCAGTGAATTATAATGAGCTCTTGTCCAGTGAAGAGGAAAAAATTGAGGGACTAAACTACCAATCAAAGGGGTTCACAGGTAGGGATCCATGACTCCAGCCACATATATAGAAGAGGATGGCATTATCTGGCTTCAATAGGATGCAAAGGCCTTTTCCTATGAAGTCTGGTTTTTCTAGTGAAGAGGATGCCAGAGTGTTGAGGGGTGAGCGTGGAGGCAGGATTGGTAGCAAACTCGAAGAAGCAGGGGGAGCGTGGATGGAAGAGATGGGAACCAGAAAAGGATATAAAATTTGAAATGTAAATACATATAATATTCAATTAAAAAAGAAGGAACTGAGGGAGAAAGGAAGAGTAGACTTAACTCAAAAGAATGAGAGAGCTTGTATATGCAGGTATAAGTTAAAAATTCAAGAATTTTTGTTATGTATGAAAGACAACGGTCAGGAGACTATAGCATTTCATGTTTTTCAAGAAATGTCATTGAAATAAAGTTCCACTTCTTATATGAACACACAGAATCATTGGAAAGAAAAAATAGACATATGATGATTTTATTGGTTAAGCATCATTGACATATCATCTAACATAGCTTAAAGCACTCTCAGTAAGATTTTTATGGGATAAGACAGCAATAGAGAGTATTGCGTCAGTGTTGGGATACAGTTATCTTCCATGTATTTTCGGTCACATACAAACATCCTTTTAAACTGTGAAAATATAAAATTATTAATTGATTGAATAAAATACTAAAGATATAATTACTTACATGAAGCAATACTGTATTAGGATATGAATTTCACACTTAGAATAATTGTAAGGAGATTACTCCATTTATAAAATTGTTAAGAGTGCTGTGATATAGTGGTGGAATACCGCATCTAAAGTCTTATTGTCTGGTATGGAATATTGGCTCTCCATTATCTAATCATAAAGCAAATAAGATTTTAAAGAGACAAGTGCTTCTGATAAAACACTCACTATAAAATATAAAATGCCCTTATACTTTGAAAAGAATACAATAAATATTTTAGATCTTCTAATATGTCATAAGGATGATCATTTTAGAATGGGTTCATATTGCCATACAATATATTTTATTCAAACTTTATAAAGATCACATATGTGAAGTTTTCTTTGGTCAGAACTGTTTTCCGTCTAACATGCATTAATCTTCTACCTGACTTACCACTTTAATTCTAGTTGACTGACTTTTATTGCACCCTTTTCAGTTGTCAAATTTTGGTCTGCTCTGGGATAGGAACAACCATATGTGCGGGTTTGATTGTCAAATATGAAGAGCCAGAATAAATCTGATGTATCATGGTGAATGGAATTGCAACAATAGCTAAAGTTTATAGTATATATTTTGATATTAAGTTCAGGCATAAAGGAAACTCTGTAGTACATATATTTTTGCAAAATTTATTTGTAAATATTTTGAGATAAAAGTGTAAAAGCATATTATTTGAGAAAATGATAATACGCAAGTGCTAAAATGCCAAAAATATAAGATACTTATTCTGAATTACAAGGGAATGCAAACTCAAAATTAAAAAGAGTAATTTGATGGGATGTGTATTGTGTATGCGATATTTCTATGTCACAGAATTATACCCTTTCATTAGTACTCCTTGGTACATTAAAAAGCGAAATGACCAAACTGCATTTTATTTCCTATAGGACAGTTAAAAACGAAGTCAAAAGCAATCCTTTTAAATTCCTTTAAAACTTATTTAGATTAGCTAAATATCTCCTTTAATAAGAGTAGGATGACTTTTTTCTAAAGTACTTTGGCTAACTTGAGACATTCAAAAATTAATTTTTCTTTCTTCTTCCAAAAGCCAATACCAATGTACATGAAGAAAGTAAATTAGTAGTGATAAAGATAATTGCTGCTGTTCTTCAATAATCATTTCCTTTGGTAAGTGAAATTTTTTTCCAAGTGTTTCAGAATTAATCTAACTATTGTCATTTCCATCAGTAGATGTAGAAGAAATCATGATATAAACAAATGCAATTCACTGATACAGTAAAATCTCATTAAAGTAAAACCATATCTGCAAGCTATAAGAACTTTTGCAGGCAATTCCAATTGACATTCTTATACAAATTATATTGATAATAAATGTAGTAAACAAAATACTTCCATACAAACAGTAATATCTTTGGAGTTGAGTTCATATTAAATTCAAACTTTCTTTCTAGATATAGGGTCTTATTACTTAATCTATTATTACTTAAAAAGAACAAAACAGAATATGGATTGTGTTGGGTAGCAGGCAGCAATCAGAAGCATCAACCTCTTTGTGATAATCTAATAGATTTGAATTTCATTTCTTCCAGGAATGTTTAAACAAGATTCGTCCCTTTTAATACACCCAGTCTCTTGATTTGTTTCCGGATATCACACTTCCCATAAGGGTTGGATTATAAAGTGTTCACTATGTCACGATAATAAACTTTGTCTTAGAAATTCCCTGTTTGTTGCTACCTCTGAAAAAGGAAGTTTGAATCAGATCATGCTACATGAATCCACAGAGACGTCATCCTTCTCTCATTAGGATTTGCACACTTTTGTCAACTATACCGTGTCTTAGCCAGTTTCTATTGCTGCTAAGAAATACCATGACAAAAAGAGAAAAAAAGAAAGCTGGGGAAGAAAGTGTTTATTTTAGTTTACATTTACTTTTTTAAATATTATTTAATAGAATTATACATTCCAGATTTAATCCCACTCCCAGTCCATACTCTGACTGTTCTACATCCAATACCTACTTCCCTCATGCCCATCTGAATGAAGCTGTCCTCCACTCCACTCCCAGTCCACCAGACCTCTCCACTCCCTGGGGACACAAGTCTCTTGATGGTTAAGTGCATCTTCACTTCTTGTGTCCAGAACCACAGTCCAGTATGTGATGCCTCATATTAGCTGGTGCATGATGCCGCATTGAAGGCTTAGTGTCTGAAAAAAACACTGTGGTCCAGGTTAGTTAACACTGCTGGTCCTCCTACAGGGTTGCTCCCCTCCTCAGCTTCCTCCAGCTTTTCCCTAGATCGACCAAGGGCTTAGCAGTTTCTGTTCATTGGCTGAGTGTAATTGTCTGCATCTGACTCTTTCAGCTGCTTGTTGGGTCTTTCAGAAGGTAGTCATGTCAAGTCCGTTTTGTGAACATGACAAAGCATGAGTAATAGTGTCAGGCCTTGGGGCCTCAACTTAATCTGATTCCGAGATATGGTGGGTCACTGGTATTCCTTGTTCTCAGGCTCTTCTCTGGTTTTGTACCTGAAGTTCTTTCAAAGAGGTACAAATATGGGTCATAATATTGATTTGTGGATGGCCACCTTATCCCTCACTTGATGTTCTCTTTCCTCATGGAGGTAGACTCTTCAAGTTACCTCTAACCACTCCTTAACATTTCACTGAGTCCTATTAATCTCTTGCCTCTCAGGTTTCTGGAATATTCAAGAGTCACACACCTCCTCCAACATTTTAGCTCCTGAGGTTGCCTGTTTCCATTCATTCTGCTGGCACTCAGGATTTCAGTCCTACTCCCTACCAAAACCTAACCGTGTTCCCCTCTTGACCTTACTGTCTCCTTTCTCATTCAGGTCCCTCACTCTTCCCTCTTGAGCTTCATTTCTTCTCCCTCTCAAGTGTGATTGAGATTCCTCTTTGGCAGTTTCACCTTGTTAAACTTTTACCTTTCCTTTTATAAAAATTGGATATTTTTGTTTACATTTCAAATATTATTCACTTTCCCACTTTTCCAGTCATAAGACACCTATCCCTTCACCCACCAGTTCCTCTATAAAGGTGTTCCCCCTCATAACAATCTCTTTCCCAGCACCCCCTGACATTCCCCTACACTGGGGTTACAGGTTTGGTAGGCCTAAGAGCTTCTCCTCCCATTTATGTACAACAAGGCCATTCTCAGCTACATATGCAGTTGGATCCATAGTTCTGTCCATGTACAGTCTTTGAATATTGGTTTAGTACCAGAGAGCTATGGGTCTTTGGCATTGTTGTTCTTATGGTCTTGAAGGCCCATTCAGTCTGGTAATCTTTTCTCCAAATTTACTAACAAGAGGTTCGTTTGCATTCCATTGTTTTGCCAATAACCTTCATTTCTGTAATTGGCATGCTCTACCTGAGTATCTCAGGAAAGATCTACATCCATTTCCTGGCAGCATGCACTTCTCAGCATCATCAATCTTATGTAATTTTGTGGCAGATTGATCTATCTATCGTCTCTCTTTCTCTCTCTCTCTCTCTCTCTCTCTCTCTCTCTATATATATATATATATATATATATATATATATATATATATACATATCTATATACATGTATATACATATACATCTATATCTATATCTATATTTATATATTTGGTGACTCCTTCAACTATGTGGTTAGGTGGAATTTTAGAATGAATTCTGTGAAACTAATTCAAAATGTAGAATAAATAAAGGCCAATGCCAATCAGACTTCCTCCTCTTACTATGAAACTATTGAAGTTGAGGTTTCTCTATACATCAAGCCATTCCTCTTCTGCCCATCCTCCTGAGTCTTGTGTTTTGACTGAAGAAAGAATCATGGTAAAACCTCCAAAACACTTAAGTCTGACCCTGGGAACACAGGAAGGTTGATAGTATAGAACTGATATCTTATGGGACTAGAGATCTTCATTCTATAGTCCATGATGTCTTTTGCTTTATTGGTGACTCATAATTTTTGGATAAAATAAGGACTTGGGAGTATATCATTTGAATTAGGTACAAAATATTTACAGTTATAATCTCTCTATAGCTGGGCATGCTTTATAGCTAAGTAATTGCAAAAAAAGGGAATTGCAAAACAGAATTTTTGAGTACACATTCAGGAATATATATAAATATATATATATATATATATATATGTATGTATGTATATATATATGTATATATACATAATCCTATAAAGGAAAGAACAATATGAAAATAAAATACAATAATCAATAAATTAAAGGTCTGTAGGGAAAATGCTGCCCTTTGGGAAATAGAGAAAACCTAGGAAATTGAAATGTATGTCACAGGAATGGACCTGGGAATGAAATTATTATCCAGAATAAATTCTACCCCATGTTCCTAGACCTTTTCTACACATGACAAGTGCCTGACTAAATTTCTCTATTCTGAACATGAAACCACTAATGAAGGAAAAAGAAGTCTCTAGCTTTAGAGAGATGGAGTACATAAAAGTTTCCCCTGTCACAGGAGACATACATGGAAAAGGCACTCTTGAAACTGGTCAATGTAAGGAAAGCTGTTTAGAGTTAGGCCATGGCCGTTCTCAGAGAAATCACCATGAGGCCCTCCCTGAAAAATCTCTAGTAACCTAAAGATCCCTATCTTTTTCTGTGATGTCACAAGTGTTGTTGTGACAGCAACTGCCTTTTCAGTACTTCTAGGGTTTACTAATTGGCCTCTAATTCAGAGTAAACATCTATTTGGCAGGGAGAACAAAGAGAATGAAAAGATCAGATATGTGGAGAAAGGAGGAAGCTGGCCTTCCGTCTTGGTATAAAAAAGGAAGAAATATGTGGTCCTTGGTACAGCTCAGTGAGTACTTGGTAGGGATTTAGTGGGATTGCTAAATAGATAGCCTTGATCTGAGCCCCCCACCTCTGGGAATCAGGAGCTGGGAGAGTTTCCGAAGCATTTGGACTTCCCTGCTCTTATGGTTCCTGGAAATCAGAGAGTTTATATCATTAATTTCTTTATTCCAAATGACAAGTGTTGGGAAGGGCACAGTTGTTTTCCTGAGAGGTCATGGCCTTAACTCTTTTTGACAAAGAGAAAAAGGTCCTAAGGAAAAAGGAGAGACAGGTATTGTGTCCCTAGCTCAGGTTAAACTCCTCTATGTTTTGGATATCTATAGTGCAGTCTGGGAAGCAACTGTGCTATTAGTTGAGACTTCATCATCTCAGTCTTTCCTCTAATATTTCCACTGACTACCGTTTTACATTTTTGAGTCAATAGGCCATCCTCTGCCACATGCATTTTGAGCAATAGCTCTGTCCGTGTACTTTCATTGAATATTGGTCTAGTACCAGAAAACTCTGGTTCATTGACATTGATTGCTGTTCTTATGGGATTGCAAGCACCTTCACCTCTGAAATACTTTCTGAAAATATGCCAACAAGTGGTGTTTTTCAATTCACTGGTTTGCCACTAGCATTCACTTCTGTAGTTGACATGATCTACCTGTGTCTCTCATGACATATCTATATGGCCTTGTTCATCACGAATGGAAGCAGAAGCTATTGGTCTTCTCTAGATTTGGCACCCAGTTCAAGGGAATGTGAAGTTGCAGTCAGATGTGTTAGAGAAGATGGGGAAGGATACGGGTAGGTATCTTATGGGAAGGAAAATTGGAAACGAAATAACATTAAATGTAAATATAGAAACATCAAGTTAAAAAAAGCATAAAAAGTTGCTAATGGGGTTGGGGATTTAGCTCAGTGGTAGAGCGCTTGCCTAGGAAGCGCAAGGCCCTGGGTTCGGTCCCCAGCTCCGAAAAAAAGAACCAAAAAAAAAAGTTGCTAAAACATAAAAAAGAAAGAAAGAAAAGAAGAGAAAACTGACAGCTAATCATCCAGTTGCTGCAGAATGCACTTTTTAGCTACACAATCTTATCTTATTTTGGTGGCTGATGTATATATGTACTTTTGGTGGCTCCTACAGCTATGTGGTCAGTTTGAATGGTAACATGGATTCTGAGCAACCAAGTCAAGAATGTAGAGTTCAGAAATGACAATGCCAAATACACTCCCTCCTGTTCTTATGAACCAATTGAAGTTGAGTTTTCACTGGACTTCAAGCCATTCCTCCCCCTGTCCTTCCACTTGTATCTAATTATTCCTGAATTGAATTGAATCATGGTAAAAAAAATCCACAACCCTCAAGTCTGGTCACGGGAACACAGTAAGTTAGATAATGAAGAACTGATATCAAATAGGACTAGAGAACCGAATCCTATAATCCATGTTGTCCTTTGTTTTACTGAAGTCTGGTAATTTTTGGATAAAATAAGGATTTGGAAGTTTATCATTTCAAGAAGGTACACAATATTTATACTCTTATACTCATTCTATATCTGGGCCACATTTGTTGCCAAATCATTGCAGAAAATGGAATTGAAAAACAGAATTTTTGAATACATATTGAGCAATATTTATAAAGTCCCACATCGAGGAATCTACAATAAGAAAGGGAAATACAATATTCATTCAATTGAAGGTCTGTGGGGAAAATACTTGCCTTTGAGAAACAGAGAAAACCTAGGAAATCGAAGTGTACATCACAGGGATGGACCTGGGAATAAAATTATTATCCAGAAGAATCTCCTCAACACCTTGTTCCTAGATCTTTTCTACCCATACCAAGCCCCTGACTTACTTTCTCCATTCAGAACATGTAACCACTAATGAAACAAATAGAAAAACTTAATTTTAGAGAGATGTCGTATGTAAAGGTTCCCACTGTGTCTCAGAAGACACTCCTGGAAAAGGAACCTTTGAAATTGGTCATGTAAGGAAAGCTGTTTAGAAGGTAGTCCATGGAAGTTCTCAGTGACATCATCATTAGGCCCTTCCCAAAAAATTCTAGTATCCTGGAGAACCCTAGCTTCTTCTGTGATGTTACAAGTGTTGTCCTGACAGCTACTGCCTCTCAGATATTCCTTCAGTACCTCTAGTGTTTGCTAATTGGCCTCTAATTCAGAGTAAACAGCCATTTGGGAGGGAGAAGAAAGAGGGTAAAGAAAATAGAGATGGGGAGAAGGAAGCTGACCTTCTGTATTTGTATAAAAACTGAAGAAATACTTGGTCCATTGGAAAGTTCAGTAAGTACTGGTTAGGGACTTACCCTTCTTATATAACCCCACTTACTGTGCCTGGACTTTCCCTTGAACTAGCAGTAAAAACTAGGAGAACCATGGGCTTCTCCTTTCTTTGATGAACAACAGTGCCATCCTCTGCGACATATGGAATTGATGCTATAGGTCTGTCCATGCACATTCTTTGAATATTGGTTTAGTATCAGAAAGCTCTGGTTAGTTGACATTCTTATGGGGTCGAAAGCCCATTCATCTCTTGAAATCCTTTCTCAACATCCACAAACAAGAGGTCCATTTTCAGTTCTCTGGTTTGCCACTAGCATTCACTTCTGTATTTGACATGCTCTAGTCGTGTCTCTCATGAAAGATCTATAGCCAGTTCCTGGCAGCATGCTCTTCTTAGCTTCAACAATCTTATCTAGTTTTGGTGCCTGATATATCTATATCATCTATATCTATATCTATATCTATATCTACATCTACATCTACATCTACATCTACATCTACATCTACATCTACATCTACATCTACATCTACATCTACATCTACATCTATATATATATATATATATATATATATATATATATATCCTACAACTATGAATTTTGATGGAATATTTACATGGATTCTGCGTAACTATGGCAAATGACAATGACAATGGCAAATAGACCCCCTCCTGTTCTTATAACATACTGAAGTTGAGGTTTCACTGACTCTCAAGCCATTCCTCTCGATGCCCATCACCCTTAAGCTGATGTGTGGCCTGAAGAAAGAATCATGGTACAAACATCCACAATCCTCAAGTCTTTCCCTGAGAACACAGGAAGGTAGACATTAGAGAAATGATATCTAATACAACTTCAGAACCACATTCTATAGCCCATGTTGTCCTTTGCTTTACTGATGTCTGGTAATTTATAGATAAAATAAGGATTTGGGAGTTCATCATTTGAAATAGGTACACAATATTTCCACTCTTATATTCACTCTGTAGCTGCGCCCCGTTTGTTACCAAATTCATTGCAAAAAATGGAATTGGAAAAATGAAATTTTGACTACACATGCAGGAATATATATATATATATATATATATATATATATATATATATATATATATAGTCCCCTGTCAATTAATGTACAGTCAGAAAATATAAAACAATATTACTCAATTAAAGGTCTGTAGGGAAGATACCGGGATATGGGAAATAGAGAAAACCTAGGGAATTGAACTTTATTTCACAGGATTGGACCTGAGAATAAAATTAACCTCCAGTAGAATCTCCTTCTCTCCATGTTCCTAGATCTTTTCTACCCATGACAAGCCCCTGTCAAACTCTTCATTCAGAGCATGAAATCACTAATGAAGCAAAGAGAAGTCTCTAGCTTTAGAGAGATGTAGCATGTAAAGGTTTCTTCTGTCTCACAGGAGACACTCCTGGAAATGGCACCTCCAAATCTGGTCAATGTAAGAATAGGTGTTTATAGGTAGGCTAGGGCAGTTCTCAGTGACATCATCATTAGTCCCTCCATGAAAAATGTCTTGTAACCTGAGGAGCCCTAGCTTCTTCTGTGATGTCACAAGTGTTGTCTTGACAGCAACTGCCTCTCAGATATTCCTTCCATACATGTATGGTTTACTAATTGCCCTCTAATTCAGAGTAAAGAGACATTTGTGAGGGACAACAAATAGAATGAAGAGATCAGAGTTGGGCAGAAGGAAATTGGCCTTCTGTCTTGGTATAAAAGAAAAGAAAAAAATATGTGGTTTTGGGAAAAACCATTTTCAGATGGCTTTAGTTCTTTGTTCTCTGGGTTAACCGAGCTCTTGGAGAAGTCGCTGTACATCCTAAAGACCTTTTGGCAGATGGTAAAGTTTTGAGATACCCCTTTTTAGATTTTTTTCTTTTCCTTTATTTTTTTTTTTTCGGAGCTGGGGACCAAACCCAGGGCCTTATGCTCTACCAATGAGCTAAATCCCCAACCCCATTTTTAGATTTTTATGGTTCTGGGGATTGTTTGGCTGATGGGAAATGTTTCCCAGGAAGAGTGCTAGAGCCAGATAGATTTTTAGATGCTGTAGAAGACATGGAATTTTTCTGATATACTTGGACTAATGGCACAAGATCTACATGATTTTTTTCGATGTGGAATTTCCCTCAGACCTTTTGAAATTAAAAAAAAGGTTTTGCATTTTTGAAGTCTAATTTGCACAGTAACAAATCACATTGAGCATAGAGAACACTTTCTGGAGCCCTATAGAGGGGTGAAGAAATATGCTGAAACCCTAGGGCTGACGGTGAAAATCACTTTTTGGTAGAAGGAGGAGTTACTTGAGCATATTGGGACAATATGGAATGTCAAGCCTGCCCTTGTAAGGATTGTCATCGTTCCACAATACCTTCATCATTTTTAGAAAATTCCAAGGCCCTTTGGACAGATGGACAAGGTGTGGGACCCCCGTGAGGAGTAGTTGTAGCTTTTGGTGTCCCTTTGCCATTAGAAGATGGCACAAGATCCCTTCTGGCAGAAGTGGGAAGGTTGAAACTGTATTCCTTAGTGGAGAGACTTCTCAAGACTCCATCAGAATGATCAAATCTTAACCCTTTGTTTCTAGAAACTGGATGCCTGTGGTCCATTTTGGTAGAGGGAGAATGTCGACTATATATCCCCAGAGTGGACATGTGAAATAAATCTTATTGGGAAGATGGGGATAGTTGTTCAGATGGAGTAGATCCTAAGACTTCCTTCTCAGATGGGGAAAGTCTTCATGTACCGTGTATATGTGCGGAAATCCTGACTGTGACATAAGATTGGGGGTTAGTTATTAGAGCTACCTCTGAAGATGTGACTTCTCCTAGAGCATCATGGACATATGTGAGAGGTCTGAGAGCCTCATGAGCAGATAAGGATGTTTCTAGACACCGTTGTGTCATTCTGGAAGTTCCAAGAAAAATTTCTTCTGCTGGAGAGGTGGAAACAGACTATTGTATAGAAGTGTCAGATTCCTAGCCTGCTTGATAGGCAAATCAGGTTCCAAGGCCCCTTCAGAATATAAGGTAAAATACAGAGCCTTTGATGTATTTGGCAGATGTTCTGGGTCAGCTTGTGGGTATAAAGAAGTACAGGCAACCCTTTCTGCGTATTTGGAAGAGTGCGTAGCATCTTCTGTAGTTGGGGAGATGGCTGATCTTGAGGAGATAAGGAAGTTCATATAGCCTCCTGTGAAGTTTGTGGAGGTCGTATGCATTCTTTTGCACTAATGGAATCCAAGGAAACTCTTTCCTCAGATGTCAAAGATGCTACAGACTCTGGTGTTTGCATATTATGTTCCACCACTCCCGGTTCACATGTGGTTGGATCCATAATCTTCACTACAGTTGGAATATGTCGTAGAACATCTTTTATACATGTGTCACATCCACAAGCCATTTCTGAAGATGTGGCTGTGGGTAGAACTCCTTTTGTAGATGTTTCTTGTCCCACAAACTCTTTTGAGATAGAGCACTACTCAGAGAATCCTGCTCAGTTTTGGGAAATTCTAGCATCTCTGATGTATATGTGGAAAATTTTGGAGCCTTTCCTTTCAGGACAGAATTACCTAGAGTCCCCTGAGGAGGTAGGGGATGTTTTATCTTCCCAGAACATTGTATAATTACGGAGTCTGCATGACTCATTGACAGTGTGTTATGAAAATCTTGGTTCATTTGGGCCTGATGACAAGTCAGGAGGGTCCTTTTCGGTTTTAGAGGATATTTGAATAATTCTCTGTTGTATAGGGACATTGGAAACACTGGGAGAGATGGTGAGGGTGCTAGATCACATTTTTTATATGCAGAAGGCACAAGAGTCCCTTGGGAGGAATCAGAATTTTCTACCACCTCTTGAATGGGTGTGGATCTCTCAGGAAAACCCTTCTGAGCCTGGCAATGGTCCTTGATCTAATGGTGTACATGCAGAAAGTTTTGTCTCTGCTTGGCCTGGTATGTGTTTTATGAGTTTCACTTTGGGATTTGTGACTGTATTTTGTCACCCTTTGACCATAAGTGATGAATTAAGCCCATTTTTAATAGTGGAGGACTCTGAAGCTCCTCTTGGTTTAATAGGGAAGCTCTGAAATCCCCTTTGTCAGCAGAATCAGGTTTCAAACTCATTATACTCGAAGCAGATTGCAAACGGGACTTTGGTGGAGATGGAGGACATCTTTGACTGTCTTTGTGAGTGGAGATAACTCTCTGCCCTGCTTTGACAGCTGGCGAAGGTAGTAAAGTCTCATGTGGAGAGGGGGCAGGACTTAATCCATTTGTGGAACATGAGAAATTACTGAGATTACCTTTAAGACAAGAACTTTTGCACCCCTTTTTGTCTGATGGGGCCTGTTTTACATCCCCTTGACCAGAGGGGTCTTCTCCAACACACTTTGGAGTAGAATTGGAAAGACTGGAGAACTGTAGGATAGGGAATGAACATTTGAAATTCCTTTGGAAACTCTGTGGGACAGAGAGCTGATCACCCAGAAGAGTGGGCAATACTGAGACCACAGGGAAGAAGAGATTGCCACTTCTGACCACTGGTGCACACATCCCTAGCCCACGCGGAAACTGCAGAGTGCCTCTGGACACATGAATATAGGAGTAGTCAAGCTGCAGGAGCCCTGCAGTCCAAACTGCAACTGGATCAGAATTGGTCCAAACCGCATCCTACACCCAAATTTCGTGTGGGGTGGGGAAGACATAGGCCATCAGAGGGGCAGAAACCCCTGAGAACTCTGTTCACATTCCTGACTTAAGAAAAAAAAAACACCTAGCTCCATCTCGGCCTCTTGTGCATAGGGACCTAGGAACAGTAGGGGCAGGACATTTCTGATTGCTGCCCTCATGGAATGGTGAAAGTCAGGCCCAGGAGTGACTTCACTGCAGAACAGAGAGGAAATCAACTTTTCTGCTCCAAGTGTCCTGCCTGATGGACTCAGGACACGCAAAGGCAGTATTTCCATTGGGACAGTGCACTTCCAGTTTCTCATTGGCACCTGAACCTAGATGATCTTGTCCCAGAACTCCCTGCTCTTAGACGCTGTGGGAGAGAGAGCTGGTCACCCAGGAGTGTAGGCTATACTGAGACTACAGGGCAGGAGAGACTGACACTTTTGCCCACCATTGCCCACATGTCTGTCCCAAGAGGAAACTGCATAGTGCCTCTGGACGCAGGAATATAGGAGTAAAGCTGCAGGACCACCATGTTCCAGACTGTGCCTGGATCTGAACTGAACTGGTCAAACAGCTCACTGAACCCAAATCATGAGGGTGGGGGAACTAGAACTGGAGAGGAGCAGACACTCCTGGGAAACCAGAGGAGACTATTCTCTGCCCAGATTCCTGACTCAACAGGAAAACACCTTTTGCCATCTGTGCAACCTCCCCACAGAGGAACATAGGAGAAGTAGTTGCAGGTCTTGTTGGTTCCAACTCACAGGGACAGCTGAAAGCCAGTGGACAGGAGCAGCATACACTGTTCCTATAACTGGCTAAAAGAAAACAGTAAAACACATCTACAGCCACCGTGACACACAGACCTACATGTTGGTCAAGCCACTGTCATAAAGAGTCAGAGAACCTATCTCCAGAGACAACCTGATGGACAGAGGAAAACACAGGAAAGCAAACAACAGAAATCAAGACTACTTGGGCTCAGCAGAGCCCAATTCTCCCTCCAAAGCAAACACTGGATATCCAAACACACCAGAAAAGGAAGACCTAGACTTAAATTCACATTTTATCATGACATTCGAGGATGTTAAGAAGGTCATACATAAATCCTTTAAGAAAATGCAGGACAACAGAAGTAAACAACTAGAATCCCTTAAAGAGGAAACAAAAAATACCTTAAAGAACTACTGAAAAAATGACAAAACAGGAGATGGAAATGCAGTAAACCATCCAGAAGTTAAATATTGAAAGAGAAACAATAAAGAAAGCACGAAGGGAGACAACCTTGGAGATGGAAAACAAAGGGAAGAGACCAGGAGTCTTAGATGCAAGAATCACCAACAGGATACAAGATATAGAAGACAGAATCTCAGGAGCAGAAGATTCCATAGAAAACATCCACACAACTGTCAAAGATAATGTAAAACAGAAAAAGATCGTAGTCCAAAATATACAGGAAATCCAGGAAACAGTGAGGAGCTCAAACCTAAGGATAACAGGTATAGTAGAGAGTAAAGGCTCCAATATCAAGGGACAGTAATAATTTAAACAAAATTATAGAATAAAAATTCCCTAATCTAAAGAAAGAGATGCCCATTAACATATACAAAGCCTACAGAATTCCAAATAGATTGGACCAGAAAAGAATATCCTCTGATCACACATTAGTCAAAACACCAAATGCACATAACAAATAAAAATATTAAAGCAGTGGGGGAAAAGGTTAAATAACATATAAAGGCAAACCTATCAGAATTACACCAGAATCCTCACCAGAGACTATGAAAGCCAGAAGATCCTGGACAGATGTCATACAGACAATAAGGGAACACAAACGCCAGCCAAGGCTACTGTATCCAGCAAAACTCTCATTCAACATATATGGAGAAACTAAGATATTCCATGACAAAACCAAATTTAAACCATATCTTTCTACATATCCAATAATACAATGGACACTAAGTCGCAAACCCCAATGCAAGTAAAATCATAGATAAAGCAAGAAATTAATCTTTTCACAACAAAACAAACAGAAGCACACAAACGTAAACTAATCTCCAATTATGAAAATAAAAGAAAGTGACCATCACTATTCCTTAATATCTCTCAACTTCAGTCGACTCAATTCCCCACTAAAAAGATACAGGTTGACAAACTGGATATGTAATGAGGACCCACCGTTTGCACTAGAGAAAACACACTTCAGGGAAAAAGACAGACACTACCTCATTGTAAAAGGCTGGAAAACAACTTTCCAAGCAAATGGTCTGAAGATCTAATATCATATAAAATCGACTTTCAATAAAAAGTAATCAAAAAGTAAAAGGAAAGACCCTTCATATTCATCAAAGGAAAAATCCTCCAAGATGAACTTGAAATCATAAATATCTATGCTCCATATAGAAGGGCACCTACATACATAAAAGAAACCTTACTAAAGTTCAAAGAACATTTTGCATCCCAAACAATAATAGTAGGAGATTTCAACACCCTACTCTCATCACTAGACAGATCACGGAAACAAAAATTAAACAGAATACATAGACAGACTAACAGAAGTAATAAACCAAATGGATTTAGCAGATATTTTAGAACATTCTATCATAAAACAAAAGAATATAACTTCTTCTCACCACTTCATGGCAATTTCTCCAAAATTGATCATATAATCAAACAAAAACCAGGCATCAAAGGATACACATAGATAGAAATAATCCAATTCATCCTATCAGACCACATGGGCTCAGGTTGTTCTTCAATAACAATTAGGAAAGAACACCCACATATACATGGAAGTTGAACAATGCTCTACTCAGTGATAACTTTGTCAAGGAAGAAATAAAGAAAGAAATTAAAGACTTCTTAGAATTTATTGAAAATGAAGGTACAATATAATCAAACTTTGGGGAAACAATGAAAGCTGTGCTAAAAGGAAAACTCATGGCTCTGAGTGCCTGAAGAAAGAAAGAGGAGAGAGCATACATCAGCAGCTTGACAGCACACCTAAAAGCTCTAGACCAAAAAGAAGCAAATATGCGCTGGAGTTGTAAAAGTGTCGAGCGCCTAATGTCCCGCCAGTAAGAATGACACGCGGCAACAGGATTCTACTGCGAGGAAGCCTTTACTGTTATCCAGCTCTTCTTAGTGTTACAGCTCTCTTAGTGTTACAGCTCTCTTGAACAGGGACCCCGAGCAGCAAAATTGCTCGGCTTATATAGACAACAGTGTGCTAATTATCTCTCAGGAATTGGTGGGGCTTGGATCACCCCACTACTTGTCCTCCTGAGATTGGCGGAGAATGAATCACCTCATTAGCATATTAATGGTCAACTGACACCTGCTGCATAAACCGCACATGTGCAGTACCGCTGTTCACCACTAGAGGGAGCCCTTGCAAGGGGACAAGCCTGCACATGCTCAGTAAGTCGTTTATATCCAGACAAGGCTGGATGTCAGCACCATCTTTGTTTCGCCGCGCCGCTCTCTACATCTCCCCCTTTTTTGTTTAATAAAATGACTGGTCTAGATCTGGGTGTCACATCATTCTTGTCATTTCTCCTGTCTTAGGTCATTCTCATCCAAACTCGGCCTTACCCGTCATAGAGTTACCCTATCGCCACCGGGCCCCGTGTCTTAGGTTGGTCCGAGTTCGAGGAAAGTTGCCCGTCCTTGGATAAAATGACTCCACATGACTGTGACAAAAATGATCTAGGGCAAACTTTTGATCTTTCAAAGAGGCCAGCCATATGTTGGGAGAAGCACCCTTTTTAATGGTGGTCATAGCCTGGTAAACAACCACTTTGTGTCTGGCATGTTCTCTTTTTAAACAGCCAATAAGCCAGAGACCTACTCTGCATCCCAGGAGATCAATAGCTTCCCGGGACAAACATGCCCGCCCACTCCTTGAAAAGGGAGAAAGCATTGGTAATCCATGAGGTAAAGTCTTCAACTGTGATGGGGTCCAGCCTAGTGCTGTTGAGGACAGCAATCTGCATCAGCAATTGTCTTGATAGTTGCTCTGCATTCATGGACCAGTTTCCTTTCAGATAATTCGAGATTTCTTTGCTCTGTTGAAAATTCTGAGAAAAGTTAGCTCACAAAGGAATAATGCATAAACCTCTAAGGGAGGAAACACAAGACAGCTGTGTCATATGATACAGTGCTTCAATTTGTTCTTGAAATAAATCTATCCTTTGATTGGCTAATAGAAGGCCAGATGTCAAATGGGTATTAAATTCTTCTTGTATCTCTAGCACCACTGCAGTTCTTTCTACAATCTGATTGACAGTCTCAGCCGTCGGTATTTGATTGGTCATAGCAATTGCAGCTGTGGTAGCTGCGGCAGCAGACAGCACAATGGCTGAAATTATGACTGCCGTAATTCCAAAATCCCTTTTGGCTCTCAATAAATTAAGAATAGGAAAGTTATCTGGGTTTGCCTCCACAGGGATTGGCACAAAGGAGGGAATCTTAATCATCACTGCGGTGTCATTGGTGCCATCCCAGCATTCAGCTAAATAGCAGACTACATCAGAGCTATTACAATTTAAAGCACCACTGCTTACATTAGTGCTTATCAGAAAAAAGGTGATCTAGGACATACTGAAGTACTAGTGGCAGTATTATTTACCAAGAGGTTATTATATTGAATATTGATCAACCTGGTATCATTTTTTCTGGTAGCTGAAACATTATACAGCACGAAGTTCTCACCCTTCAACCTAGAAAAGGGGGTCAGGGATGTATATGACCCTTGCTCATTAGACAGCATCCATTGAAACCAAGGCCAGAGACTATGCTTGTCAGTCTTATTCTCAAAACAGTAGAATTGCTATGAACTGGCATGGGTACTGGCCAGGATCTGGCAATAGCCCACAGGGTGAGCAAATTAACCTGTATTACCATTCCCAGTAGTAATAGTAGGGTTCGTAGTCTCATCTTCAGGAAGAGCAGAAGGCAATTTTCAAGTCAAACGCTCAGGTACCCAAATTGGATTTTCATGATTCTGCGGAAAAACACAATTCGCTCCCCTAGATCTCAAAATCAGAGGACCTGGGCCACGCCATTCATCAGTTAAGACATCCTTCCACTTTACTTCTATATTCATTATAGGTGTAGTAGTAGCATGGCGATCCGCAGCAGAGCGGCCATGCACATCCAGAATTAAGAAATTTAGAGTAAAAAGAGCTAAAGAAAGTTGTTCTTTTGGTGTTTGGCTGCTGGCAATTCCCTCTTTTTGTTTTTGTATAAGCTCTTTTAAGGTACGATGTACCCTTTCCACAATTCCTTGACCTTGGGAATTGTATGGCAATCCTGTAGGATGTTTGACCTGCATTGTC
This sequence comes from Rattus norvegicus, assembly GCF_021556685.1. NCBI lineage: Eukaryota > Metazoa > Chordata > Mammalia > Rodentia > Muridae > Rattus > Rattus norvegicus. The sequence continues at coordinate 25,197,565 of NC_141555.1, read as the reverse complement.
TGGCAAAATTCCTGAAAGGACTTTGCAGTGTAGGCAGGCCTGTTGTCTGTCTTGAGACTATCAGGCTTTCCCCAGGCTGCCCATGCCTCAAAGCAATGGCTAATGGCATTACAAGCCTTTTCACCAATCATCAGAGTAATGTGTATGATACCAGAACAAGCATCAACAGAAACATGAGCATATTTTAAATTTTACCAGTTTTATGTCAACTTTCTGTTATCAATGTTACATTTTTTAAACCATATCCAATAACTTAAAAGCCAATAGTACATAACCAGGGCATTTAGAGAATATTTATACATTTAAAACCAATCAGAAAACAAAATTGAAGTGGCTACACATATCTTAGCTACAGGTGCAAGGCTCCAAGGGCCGATTGAAACTGCTTTTTTAAGAGAAGCACCTTGTCACTTGCTAAGTCTCCTTGAGACAAGGAATCCAAGTAGGCACACTCAAGTTTATCTTTTTGTTTGATTCTCCTGAATAAATTTTCAGGTGGTCTACCTCTATCAAATCTGATCATTATGACTCTGTGAAGTTTCCAGAGCCTAATCACATACCTAGCAATAGCCTCAACTTGAGCCACAACAAAAGCTGCACTGACCCCATTTTTTATCTCTGCCTTCTCTCTGTTCCTTTTATCTCCTTTTCTTTTCTTTTTTTCTTTCGAGACCTTTTCTCCCTCTGACATACTTTCTTGTTGCTCTGCAAGGACCCTCTGACCTGTCCTAACGGCTCGAAGGGCTTCCTCACATCGTTTATCCTCTAAGCAGGCAGGGACCATTTGCCAAACAGGTTTTGGTCCGGGCTTAAGCTTGCCGTCAGTGGCTTCTCTATCCCACAAAAAGAAAAAAAAACAAAAAAACAAAATTACCAGCCTTACCCACAAAGGATCCATAACTTTAGGTTTCTTCACAGTGGCTCTCCACCTAGGCCCATATCTTTCTTCCTCATATATGGCTGCCTCTTCCTCTAATTCCTCCTCCTCGGACTCTGACATCTCTTGCTCAGAGTCACTTCCAGCCAGTTCTAAGGCTTCTAATTCTTTTAATGGATACAAAGTATCCTCTCCGAATGACTTGTACTTCGTCCTCTGGGGTACGCATATTTTTTCCTCCAGCAGCGTTTCTTCCGCCTTTTGTATCTCTTTCACTTTTATTTTAGTAACCTTTTCCTTTTTTGTGCACTCCTAATTTCTCACTCCGCTCCGTTTCTGACATGCTCTCTTCCAAAAAGGGGCATGCCTCTCGGAGCTTACCTTTTAATTTACCTTCTCGCAGTTCTGAATCCTCTTCAGCACACTGAAGGGTCCCCTCGGCACCAGCGATGTTGGTTCCCGGGTCTCAGCACCACTTGTCACTTGCCTAATGTCGAGCCAGTAGGAACAATGCGAGGCAACAAGATTCTTCTGCGAGCAAGCCTTTACTGTGTTTCAGCTCTTCTTAGTGTTACAGCTCTTCTTAGTGTTACAGCTCTCTTGAACAGGGACCTCGAGCAGCAAAGTCACTCGACTTATATAGACAACAGTTTGCTAATTATCTCTCAGGGATTGGTGGGGCTTGGATCACCCCACTACTTGTCCTCCTGAGATTGGCAGAGAATGAATCACCTCATTAGCATATTAATGGTCAACTGACACCTGCTGCATAAACCGCACATGTGCAGTACCGCTGTTCACCACTAGAGGGAGCCCTTGCAAGGGGACAAGCCTGCACATGCTCAGTAAGTCGTTTATATCCAGACAAGGCTGGATGTCGGTGCCATCTTTGTTTTGCTGCTTCGCTCTACATAGAAGGCAGGAAATAATCAAACTCAGGGCTGAAATCAACCAAGTAGAAAAAAGGGGACTGTACAAAGAATGAACAGAAGCAAAAGCTGGTTCTTTGAGAAAACAACAGGATACATTAACCCAGAGCCAGACTAACCAGAGAGAACACAGCATGTGTCCAAATTAATGAAATAAGAAATGAAAAGTGAGACATAACAGCAGAATAAGGGTAAATTTAAAAAGTCATCAGATCGTCCTTAAAAAGCCTATATTCAACAAAACTTGAAAATCTGGAGAAAAGGAAAATATTCTAGACGAATACCAGGTAACAAAGCTAAATCAGGAACAGAAAAAATCGTTTAAACAACCAATAACTGCTAAAGAAATACAAGCAATAATTAAAAGCCTCAAAACCAAAAAAGAGTCCAGGATCAGATGGGTTTAGAGCAGAAATCTATCCAAAATTCATAGAAAAGTTCTTAACAATATTGTCCAAACTATTCCACAAAATTGAAACAGATGGACCACTACTAATTCCTTATATGAACGGACAATTACTCTTATACTTAAACCACACAAAGACCCACCAAAAAAAGAGAACCTCAGACAAATTTCCCTTATGAATAACGATGCAAAAATACTGGATAAATGTCTTGGAAAACGAGTCCAAGAACACATCAAAACAATCATCCATCATGATCAAGTAGGCTTCTTCCCAGGCATGCAGGGATGGTTTTGTATACGGAAACCATCAACGCAATCCATTATATAATCACACTCAAAGATAAAAACCCGATGATCGTTTCATTAAATGCTGAGAAACCATTTGACAAAATTCAACACCCCTTCATGATAAAAGTCCTGCAAAATACAGGAACTTAATGTACACTCCTAAACTTATAGAGCAAACCAGTAGCTATCATTTAACTAAATGGAGAGAAACGTGTAGCAATTCTGCTAAAATCAGGAATATGACAAGACTTCACATTCTCGCACAATTTATTCAATATAGTTCTAAAGGTCTTAGCCAGAGGAAGCAGACAACAAAAGGAAGTCAAAGGGATATTGATTGGAAAGGAAGAAGTCAAAATAGCACTGTTTGTAGTTGATATGAAAGTATACTTTGTGAGCTCAAAATACCACCAGAGAATTACTAAGCCTGATAAAAAATTGAAGCAAAGTGGCTGTGTATAAAAATAACTCTGCACAAAAGCTAAACAAGAGGAGAAAGAAACTAGGGATATGACACCCTTCATAATAGCCCCAAAGAATATAAAATATCTCAGGATGACTTTATCCAAGCAAGTAAAATATGTGTATGAGAAGAACCTCAAATCTCTAAAGAAACTGAAGAAGATTCCAGAAGATGGAAAGATCTCCCATGCTCATGGACTGGCAGGATTAATACAGTAAAAATGGGCATTAAACCAAAAGCAATCTACAGATTCTTTCCAATCCCCATCAAAATTCCAATCCAATTCTTCATAAAGTTAGACAAAAAAATTCTTAAATTCATCTGGAGTAACAAAAACAGAGAATGGCTAAAATGTCCTCAATAATTAAAGGACTTCCCTGGGAATCACTATCCCTGAACTCAAGCAGTATTACAGAGCAACGGTGATAAAAACTATATGATATTGAGACAGAGGCAGCCAAATAGACAAGCGGAATAGAATTGTAGACCCAGAAGTGAACCCACACAACCATAGTCACTTAATTTTTGAGAAAGGAGTCAAAACCATCCAATGGAAAAAAAAGATAACATTTTCAGCACTCGGTGCTGGTTCCACAGGAGGTCAGCATTTTGAAGAAAGGAATGGATCCATTCTTACTGCCCTGTAGAAACCTTTAGTCCAACTAGATCAAGGACCTCCACATCAAACCAGATATACTCAAACTAATAGCAGAAGATTGGGGAAGCATCTCGAAAACGTGGGCAATGAATACAATTTCTTGAAAAAAACAAAACAAAACAATGGCTCATGCTCTAAGATCAAGAAACGACAAATGTGAACTCATAATACTGCAAAGCTTCTGAAAGGCAGAGGACTTTGTTGCTAGGACAAAATGGCAACCAACAGATTGGGAAAAGATCTTTACCAATCCTACAACAGATAGAGGGCCAATATCCAAACTATACGAAGAAATCATGAAGGTAGACTAAAGGGAGATAAATAACCCTATTGAAAAATGGGGTTCAGAACAAAACAAAGAATTCACAGCTGAAGAATCTCGAATAGCAGAGAAATACCTAAAGAAATGTTCAACATCTTTACTCAAAAGGGAAATGAAAATCAAAACAACCCTGTGATTCCACCTCACACCAGTCAGAATGGCTAAGATGAAATCTCCGGTGATAAAAGATGCTGGTGAGGATGTGGAGAAGAGGAAGACTCCTCAATTGTTGGTGGGATGGCAGACTGGTACAAACATTCTGGAAATCAGTCTGGAGATTCCTCAGAAAATTGGACATTGAACTACCTGAGGACCCACCACTCTTGGGCATATACCCAAAAGATGCCCCAACATATAACAAAGACATGTGCTTCACTAAGTTCATAGCAGCCTTATTTATAATAGCCAGAAGCTGGCAAGAAACCAGATGCCCTTCAACAGAGGAATGGATAAAGGGAATATGGTAATCTACACAATGGAATATTATTCAGCTATAAAAAACAATGACTTTATTGAATTAATAGGCAAGTGGTTGGAACTGGAAAATATCATCCTGAGTGAGGTAACGCAAACACAGAATAACACACATGGTATGCACTCATTGATAAGTGGCTATTAGCCCAAATTCTTGAATTACCCTAGATGCCTAGAATAAATGAAACTCAAGACGGATGATCAAAATGTGAATGCTTCACTCCTTCTTTAAAAGGGGAACAAGAATACCCTTGGCAGGGAAGAGAGAGGCAAAGATTAAAACAGACACAGAAGGAACACCCATTCAGAGCCTGCCCCACATGTGGCCCATACATATATAGCCACCCAATTAGACAAGATGGATGAAGCATAGTAGTGCAGGCTGACAGGAGCTGGATGTAGATCGCTCCTGAGAGACACAGCCAGAATACAGCAAATACAGATGTGAATGCCAGCAGCAAACCACTGAACTGAGAATAGGACCCCCGTTGAAGGAATCAGAGAATGAACTGGAAAAGCTCGAAGGGGCTCGAGACTCCTTATAAACAACAATGCCAAGCAACCAGAGCTTCCAGGGACTAAGCCACTCCCTAAATACTATACATGGACTGACCCTGGACTCTGGCCTCCTAGGTAGCAATGAATATCCTAATAAGAGAACCAGTGGAAGGGGAAGCCCTGGTTCCTGCTAAGACTGAACCCCCAGTGAACTAAATTGTTGGTGGGAGGGTAGCAATGGGAGAGGAAGGGGAGGGAAACACCCATAAGAAGGGGAGTGGGAGCAATTAAGGGAATGTTTACCCGGAAACCGGGAAAGGGAATAACACTCGAAATGTAAATAAGAAATACTCAAGTTAATAAAAAAAAGACCAAATATAACTTTTCCATTCTCCTGCCTATCAGAAAGTCACCATTCTTATAGAGGAAGATGTGCCAAGCACAGGTCATATTTCTAGTATAACACATAATTACAATCATCATTCTTGTCAGTTTCAAGTGATTGTTCACATCATGCCTGGAAAACACAATGATCAACATGGCAGGATAAGAATAAGTGCAGTGCAGTGGCATAAATAGCCAACAGCTCTCTAAATTTGCTTAAGTCATGTTCAATGAACATGAATGGTACTGGTAATTTAGCCACTTATATAAGGCTACTGAAACTGTGGTTATGGAGGAGACTGTACAGCCCCTTACTTACTTAAGCCGGTATCATACCTAACAACAATCATAGCCATGTGAATTTATATAAAGAATTAATTACAGTCTTTGCAAAAAAGATCAGAGTAAAAATCCCAGCAATTCAAAATGCAGAACAGAAATTTCAAGTCCAGTCTCAATGGCTCTATCGACAAAATGTCTAGACTCAAGGCTGAGGAACATTACAGAAGAGGTGGCAAGAAGATTGTAAGAGATTAAAGTTTACTATGAGATGGTGTCTCAAAGCAGCACCAGAAATTACACATAACTTCTCATTAACATGACTGCCTAAACATCAACTAAGGAAGAGAGATAATAGGGAAGAATTAAAGCTTAGTTTTCTTTCTGTTTCAAGTCCACTTCTTCTTCCTCTTCCTCTTCCTCTTCCTTTTCTTCTTCTTCTTCCCCTCTCTCGCTCCCCCTCCCACTCCCCAGCCCATCCTCCCCCCCTCTACTTGTTGGCTATTTCCTTTTTACATTCCGAATGTTATTCTGTGTCCAGGTTTTCAGTCCATAAGCCCCTTAACTTTTCCCCCTACTCTTCTATAAGGGAGTTCACATTCCCACCCATGGCCTCCCCACAACTCCCCACACTCCCCTACACTGGGGGTCCAACCTTGCCAGAAACAAAAGTCTCTCATTCCATTATTTCCAGCAAGGCCATCCTTTGCTACATGCAGTTGGAACCATGTGTCAGTCCATGTATAGTCTTTCTGTTGTAGTTTGGTCCCTGGAAGCTCTGGTTGGTTGGCATTTTTATAATTATGGATTTGGAAATCCCTTCAGCTCTTTCAATCCTTTCCCTAATTTCTCCAACAGGGGTCTGATACTTGTTTCAGTCGTTTGCTGATGGCATTTGCCTCAGTATTTGATATGTTCTGGCTATGTCTCTCAGGAGGGATCAATATCCAGTCATTGTCAGCCTGCACTTCTTAGCTTCATCCATCTTATCTAGTTTTGGTGAATGTATATGTATGGGCTACATGTTGGCCCGGCTCTGAACGGCAGGTCCTTCAGTATCTGTATTAAACTTTGCCTCCTTATCCCCTCCCATGATTATTTTGGTTCCCCTTTTAAAGAAGGAGTGAAGCATCTGCATTTTACTCATCCTTCTTGAGTTTCATGTGGTTTGACATTGCATGATGGGTAATTCAACCTTTTTGGATAATATCTACTTATCAATGAATGCATACCAAGTGTGTTTTTCTGTGATTGAATAATATCGCTCAGGATGATATTTTCTACTTCATCCATTTGCCTATGAATTTCATGAAGTCATTGTTTTGATAGCTGAGTAATATTCTATTGTGTAGATGTACCAAGTTTTCTGAATCCATTTCTCTGTTGAAGGGCATCTGGGTCCTTTCCAGCTTCTGGCTATTTTAAATAAGGCTGATATGAACATAGTCTACTATATTTGACTGTAGTATGTTGTACCATCTTTTGGGTATATGCCCAAGAGAGGTATAGTGGGTCCTCATGTCATGGAATGAACAATTTTCTGAGGAACCTTCGAACTGATTTTCAAAAGGGGTGTACCAATCTGCAATCCCACCAACAATGGAGGAATGTTCCTCTTTCTCCACATCCTCACCAGCATTTACTGTCACCTGAGATTTATATCTTATCTATTCTGACTGGTGTGAGGTGGAATCTCAGATTTATTTTGATTTGAATTTCCCTGATGACTATGGATGTTGAACATTTATTTAGTTGTTTTTTGGCCATTTGATACCTTCAGCTGAGAATGTTTTGAAACAAACTGTACCCCATTTTTAATAGGATATTTATGCTTTCTAGAGTCTAACTTCGTAAGTTCTTTGTATATTTTGGATATTACCCACTATCAAATATAGGATTGGTAAAAATCTTATCCCAAAATGTTGGTTGCAGTTTTTTCCTAATGACGGTGTCTTATGCCTTACAGAAGCTTCGCTGTTTTATGAGATCCTATTTGTCAATTCTTGATCTTAGAGCATAACTTTTGTTCAGGAAATTTTCTCCAGTGCCTTTGTGTTCAAGACTCTTCCCCACCTTTTCTTCAATTAGTTTGAGTGTACCTGGTTTGATATGTAGGTCCTTGATTCACATGGACTTAAGCTATGTGCATGGTCATAAAAATGAGATAATTTGCATTCTTCTACATGCTGACTTCCAGTTGAACCAGCACTATTTTTGGAAAATGCTACGTTTCTTCCTTTGAATGTTTTTACCTCTATGCCAAATATCAAATGATAGATGTGTGGGTTCATATCTGTGTCTTCACTTCTATTCCACTGGTCTGTCCATCTGTCACTTTACCAATAACATGCAGTATTTATCACTATTGCTGTATAATACTGCTTGAGTTAAGGGGTGATGATTCCCCCAGAAGTTCTTTTCTTGTGGAGGATATTTTTAGCTATCCTGGCTTTTTCTTATTCCAAAAAAATTTGCAAATTTCTCTTTCTATCTCTATTAGAGAAGTGAGTAGGAATTTTGATGGAGATTGCATTGAATGTGTAAAATTCAATTGAATGGCAAAATGGTCATCTTTACTATATTAATACTGTCAATCCAAGAGGATGTAAGCTCCTTCTATCTTCTGAGATCTTCCTCAATTTCTTTCTTAAGATACTTGAACTTCTTGTCATACAGATCATTCACTTGCTTGGCTTAACTTACACCAAGATATTTTATATTATTTGGGACTATTGTGAAGTGTTGATTTCATTATTTTTTTCTCAGCCTGTTTATCCTTTAAGGAGATGAAGGCTCCTGGTATGTATGAGTTAATTTTTTACCCTGACACTTTGCTGAAGTTATTTATCAGGTTTAGAAATTATCTGGGGGAACTTTTGGGGACACTTAAGTGTATACTATCATATCATCTGCAAATAGTGATATTTTGATATCTTCCATTCCAATTTGTATCTGTTTGACCTTCTTTTGCTGTCTGGTTTCTCTGGCTATGACATGGAGTCCTGTTTTTAATAAGTAGGGAGAGAGTTGGGTAGCCTTGTCCAGTGCCTGATTTTAGTGGGATTGCTTCAACTTTCTTTTTGTTTAGTTTGATTTTAGGTACAGGTTTGCTGTATATTTCTTAAAGTATGTTTTGATAAGAGCATTTATTTCTGATTTTTCCAGGACTTTTATCCACAAGGGTTGTTGAATTTTGTCAAATGCTTTCTCACCATCTAATGAGATGACCATGTGCTCTTTATCTTTGAGTTTGTTTACATGATGGATTACATTTATGAATTTTCCTATATTAAACCATCCTTCCATCCCTGGGTTCAAGTCTACTTGATCATGATGGATGATTTTTTGATGTGCTTTTAGATTCTGTTTGCAAGAATTTTATTGATTATTTTTTCATCAGTATTCATAAGGGAAATTGGTCTGAAGTTCTCTTTCTGTGTTGAATATTTGTGTGGGTTAGGTATAAGAGTAACTGTGGATTCATATAAGGAATGTGCTAGTCCTCCGTTTGTTTCAATTTTGTGGAATAGTTTGTACTATTTTAGTATGAGGTCTTCTAAGAAGGTCTGATAGAATTCTGCACTGAATCCATCTCGACCTGGGCTATGTTTTTTTTTTTTTTGGGGGGGGGACTTTTAATATCTGCTTCTATTTCTTTAGGAGTTATGGGGTTGTTTAGATAGTTTACTTCTTCCTGATTTATCTTTGCTACCTGGTATCTGTCTACGAAATTGTCCATTTCCTCCAGATTTTGCACTTTGGTTGAATATAGGCTTTTATAGTAAAATCTGATTGTTTTTTTTTTTTAATTTCTTCACATTCTGTTGTTATGTCTCCCTTTTCATTTCTTTTTTTTTTTTTTTTTTAGATTTGGATACAGTCTCTTTGACCTCTGGTTAGTTTGGCTAAGGGTTTATTTATCTTATTGTTTTTCTCAAAGAAACAGCTCCTGGTTTTGTAGATTCTTTTTATCATCCTTTTCATTTCTACTTCGTTGATTTCAGATCTGAGTTTGATAATTTCCTGCTTTCTATCCCTCTTGGATTTACTTACTTCTTTTGGTTCTAGAGTTTTTACATGTCCTATCAAGCACCTGACATATGCTCTTTCCTGTTTCTTTTTGCTAGTACTCAGATCTATAAGTATTCCTCTTAGCTCTGCTTTCATTGTGTCACATACGTTTGGTAATGTTGTATCTTCATTTTCATTAAGTTCTAAGAAGACCTTAATTTCTTTCCTTATTTCTTCCTTGACCAAGTTGTCATGGAGTAAAGCATTTTTCAACTTCCATGTATATGTGGGCTTTCTGTCATTATTGTTATTAATGAAGACCAGTCTTAGTGTGTGGTGATCTGAGAGAATGCATGGGATTATTTTTATCTTCCTGTATCTGTTAAGGTCTGTTTAGGGACCGATTATGTGGTCAATTTTGAAGAAGGTTCCTTGAGGTTATGTGAAGAATGTATATCCTTATTTTTAGAATGGAATGATCTTTAAATATCTGTTAAATCCATTTGGTTCATAACTTTTATTACTTTCTCTACATCTCTGTTTGATTTCTTTTTCCAAGATCTCTCCAGTGATGAGGGTGGGGTGTTGAAATATCCTACTATTATCATGTCATGTGCAATGTGTGCTTTTAGCTTTAGTAAGATTTCTTTTATGAAACCTCAGGCTTTCTCATGAATCATTTTTATTGCACAAATTCAAATGTAAATATAACATTCTGCTTCTTGAGTTGATATTCTGTAAATTTAACTGGGAGACACAAGACCTCACTCTCTAACTAGAGAGCTACCTATACAAATGTATAAACTACTAATGAAAAGGAAGTTGCTTTAAAAATATTTCAAATTAAAAAATGTAGTCATTTTCTGTGTTGGCTGTGAGAAGGTTGTTTATTTGTCTTTGTTTGTTTGTTTTAATTTAATATGGAGAAATATTTACAGTACATCAAAATAAATGTGAAATGCATCATAATAGAATCCTATGCATTCCAGCGTTTTTTTTTACAATAGCAGAGTCCACTGAGAGGTCAAGTATGTACAAACAGCACTCCTGCTTCATAATTGTCAGAGCTTTAAGTCTACCCTATGTTCTCTAAACTTATATTTTTATAACTTTTGCATGATTGGATCAGAACTAATCTAATAGATCTAATAAGCGATTATACCTGACTATGTCTTCTGCACCCATGAGAAAACAATGTATTTTTTACTTTTTGGTTGTTGTTGTTTTAGGGAGCTGTGTTTTTCATTAATCCCAATAGAAAATTAGTCTAGTGATCAATTAGTGAATAGAAAGGAAAATTATGTATTATGGTGAGAAATTCACCCAAATGGAGTGTATACAAAGGTAAAACTAAAATGTTTGTGTGTAGACATGCAATCAAGCTCATGACCCATGTAGCTGACAAGCATTCCACACCCGATCAAGTTAAGTGATTTGGGAAATTAACTTATTCACACAGAAGAAAACTCATTGGGGATACATTTTTTTTCTTAACCATGTTTATAAGTGACCAAATGGTGAAGCAGGATGTCAACAAATACTGTTATCATTCATTGTTGTTTATACTAACATTTTAATTCATGTAGAATCTCTCCGTGTTCTTTTCTATTGCATTTCTCTGTGTCTCTCTCTCTGCATGAATATATAGGCACACATGTGTATGTGGCACACAAGTGTGTGTGTGTGTGTGTGTGGGTGTGTGTGTTTTATATGGTATTTACGTACATAGGCAACATGTTTTTTTTATTTATTATTTGGAAATACTGAAAACCACATTTGATTTGTGGATCAACCATGTGCTAATCTACTCACATACCTCTGACATTTCATTATAGCAAGTGAATAGATAGAGAGCCTAACAGGATGGTGATATCTCCTATACGACTCTTGTCAGGAAAAAGTGGTGTATCTTTTGGCAAGAAATCCCAAACTTCTACAAAGACATATGCACTCCACAAAACAGAAAAGGACATCTCATGTGAAGGGAATAGAGAAATTTTCCCTATTCAGACTGGGAGAAAAATGAGTTTGCCACATTCCAATATTTGAGGAACATGAGACTGAACTTCAGAAGATATAATGAGAAGGGACAGGCAGAATCCCCAAGGAACCAAAGTAAGCTAAACACTGGAGCTTCTCATTACACGAGAGCTCAGAGATTGATAAGGATGGTAAACATAATGATAAGAACTTTGCAGTCCATACTAGGTCTGATATAAGGCTACAATGTGAAAAAGATGAAAAGTAGTCACCACCACAGCGCTAAAGCTACTTTAGCAGTTACATTGTGAATAACAGAGTGTAACTATAGACAGAAGAGAACAATTATATTTGAAAACAAACAAGGCTGTGCTGAAACTGAACAATTTTCCATGTAAGTAACCAACCAAGCACACAGCAAGTGTCATATGCAAAAGTGAGCAAAGAGGAAGGAACGGTATACATACTATGTGTATAGAAATACAGGTAGTTTGGTGGATTTCTAAGATGTTGAGATGAAAGTGTAGGAAGGAATTCCTATCAAGCCAGGCACCATGTTTGCTCTTAGAATACTCACATTCAAGAGTCTGAGGGAGAGATATTAGGAATTTCAGGTTAGCCTGGACTACATATCCAGACAATACATCTTTTTTTTTCTTTATTTAAATCAATACTCTGATAGGTAGAATATTATGAACAATATTAAGAAAACAGAAATTTAATGCCTACGCAGTGATAGTCCTGCTAAGAAAACATGTTCAATTAAGAGACAGGAACTATTCAGTTACAAATACCAGCTGTCATATTGAAGGTTGTGGCATGAGTGGTATGGTGTTGTTTGGTTGATACTTCTTCACTTTAATGGCTCACTTTACACACCTTAAATTGCTTCTCTGACTACGTCGTTACTGTACCGACATCGAGATGTGCCTTGTCTTTAATTCTATGTATTAAAACCAGTAATCATTTATTTATCAAATGATTATTTGACTTTACTTTTTCTTCAAAAATAATGAGTCTTGAGGAAATTATACCTTTATTGTGTGGGTTTGAATATTCATAGGAGCAATCAGAGAATAATCAGGGCCCAATACAAACACAGGGTGGTTGGAGATAATATATCTGTGGCAACAAGAAAACATAAAAATGAGTGGGTTGATCTGTTTTTCTGCATGACATTGATGACTAGTTAATTATACGGATGGGTAAAAAAATGAGAGACAGTCAAGGTTTTCTTTTCCTTAATTTGAACGATTGCCTATTAAGCTTGTGCAACTCAACTGAGACCCATGGTAAACCATCTGCCTGAGCTTCATTAGTGCCATGACTACAAGTTTGCATCATCCTTGTTAATATTTGAACTTGGCTCAATGCTTAGCACATTTTGGAAAATCCCCTGGTGTTAAGAAAGAAAGTATTAGATATGAAAATCTGTGATAATAAAGCACTTCTAAGCTTTGCTTTTTGTGACTACAGAGAAAGACTTTGACTCTGATGTAAGTGCGTGCCTAAAAGTATTAAAACATTAATATCTTTCATCTTCAAGAATCCTTCTAATGGCTCACTGCTGTCTTCCAGGATATGGGTGTCAATTGTGTCAATTGCACTTTGTGGCAGGAAATGGACTTGTCTGTCAAATGCTTTAAGGTTCCTCGAGAATGCTTCCTCCTGTTCACCCTCATTCTGCTTCCATAGCCTTTGCTAGCTACACTAGTCCATCTCTAAACACCCCCATGTACTTCTTTCTGGCGAACTTATGTATCCTGGAAATTGGTTACACTGGCTCTGTCATACCCAAGATAGGGAGAGACTTGTAAGTGAGATCTGAGGAATCTCTCAGGAGGGATGTGCTACACAAATATTTTTCTTCACACTTTGAGCAGCCATGGCCTATTGGCAGCCATGGCCTTTGGCCTCTGTATGTCTCTGCTTCATTTTGCAAACCAAATGAGTAGTGAGATATGTGCCCATTTGGCAATTGATTCATGGGGAATGGATTGCCTTGAAGGGTTGGGACAAAACTACTTGAGGTCCAAATCTAACCACCCACAAGGAGTTGATAAATTCTTGATTATCTTCCATACCACAGTGATATTCATGCTGAACCCCATCATCTATAGCTTAAGGAACCAAGAAGTCAAGGCAGCACTGAGAAGAACTCTGGGTCTGAAGAAAGTTCTGATAATAAATTGGTAATTAAGGGTCCCAAAGTGCTCTTTCAAAAAGGGGCAAAATCTGTGAAAGAAAGAAAACAAAACCACTGTGCTCTTTCTTGCTATCTTGAAACAAACTTTAAGAAACATAACTTGGTTTTAGAGTGTTCTCTTTATTCCCCACCATGCTTAATTGCAAACAATTGTAAAGTATGCTTGCTACTAAATTACTTTAGTAGATAAGTCCAGTACTTATACGTTTTCATCTGGGCAGAGTTTCAACCTCATGCTAATGTCTCAGGGGCCTTGAAAATTCCCTGTATCGATTCTTAGCTATTTGGAAATCTTCCAGAAATTAATTGTAAATGATTTCAGCTCGTTATGCTCCAATTCCATATTCCTCAGTACATGTAAATGCATTGCATTGAACTGGAACTGCTAAGTAGTCATCAGGACAGGGAATTGTTAGCCTCTGCTTTGTGTACATTTTGGTCAGTCCATACTTCAGTTCTGGGCACCCAGGTCCTATAATTTTGGAACAGGAGTAGTCTTTTCTCCACTTTTTATTTCTAATAGGGAGGTGGAAAAGAATTTCAGCCAGGTGATTCTCAACAATAATATCATAGTTTCAAATAAACACACACACACACGCACACAAACAAACAAACACACACACACACACACACAAGCATGCATGCACACATTATACAGGAATTGAAGTGGGTTTACAAGTGACAGAATAGAAATATAAAATTCAGCTAGTGACCGATCATTAGATTCAGGTTGATATTCAACAAGAAAATAAAATAACATAAAATTAGAATCTTGAGTCTTTATGAGTATAATGAATCAAAAATAAAATTCCATTTAAATGTGCTGAAAATATGGAAGACATTAAAAAAATTACCATGACACTAAAACTACATTATTGTTTTATGCATGAGTCACCCAAACAGAACGACAATTATTATAGTCTCCTATGGTTCATTGTTCTGAGTGTACTTACATGCAGTAAGGAACATTCAGGTCAAAATATTTTAAAAAAAATGACCGAGATGCTGAAAATAATGCCTAAAGTATTGAAGACACACATTCTTTCCCTAGGTATTAGTAATTTTCCTACAACTTCTATTACTTTAAAAGGAAATTCAAAAGAAAAATACTTCAAAATATTTTAACTATGAAAGGAAAATAATTTAAAATAATTTCATTGCTCCATAATTGCGTGTTGTTAAGATGACAGGGATCCTCCTAATGTTTAACTGCGTTAAGCAAAGCAAGAAACACTTTTGGTATCTGTGTCAAGTACATGTAATCTCAATCTAAAAGAGAGAAACCAATGGCGAATTCCAAATTCAGAGACATTCTAGCAAAGTAATTATTTATCTTCAAAGATTTGGTCACAGAAGATAAAAACAGTAATGAATTATCACAGAACAGAATGATGTAAAATATGCAATCACGAAATGTCACCTGCATTTCTGGATTGGGTACGGACATAGAAAGTTTACAGTTCTAGAAACATTGTTGTTATTATTTGGTCAACCTACTGTGTTACTTGTAACAGTTTTTTTCAATTTTCTGATTTTTCAGAATTAGTCATTAGATTGATTAAAGTATATAAAATTCAGGAATTATGTTACGATATAAAACCATACTGTTTCCTATCAATTAAATCTGATTTTCCTGTATAGTTTGAATTCTGCTTTATTTTTGTATTTAAGTATTTTATTAATTTATTTGTGTCTCAAATACTGTCCTCCTTCCTGTTTCCCCCAACACAGTCCTTTACCCCAAACACCATCCATTTCTGATTTTTTCTTTCAAAAAGTCAAAACAACAGTAGTTATAAGGCATGTTTTGTCCCTGAATAGCTGTTCATTTGGCCACGCATTTGAAAATCTACAAAATTGATAGTGCAGACATCAGGAAATAACTTCAAAAATGATCTTCAAAACTTAAATATTCTCCAGGTATCATCTACCAGCTATCACCTTGAAAAAACTGGTAGAATCCAAGAACAAAAATATCCTTGTAATGTACATAGAGAAAATTGATCAGACAAGAAGTAAAACATATAGCAACCTTCCTGGATTCCACACAAGAGAGGCTAAGTTCCTGTAGTGTATTCTGCATGAATTTATAGAGTGTATGGGCTAATACCTGGAAATAAACTCCTACAAAAACCAACAACAAACTAACCACAAACTGCAGTATTTATAAAAGACAAACAAATATGTGGAAAGTATTATTTTCAGCTCTATATCAGAATATTAATGTTTATTAATTTGTATATTAATAAAATTTTTATTTCATTACTGCAAATTTTTATTGCAGTTTTTTAAATAAATAGATTTTATGTGACTCAAGTGAACATTAACTTTTAGTGGCTTTGATTGCATTATAGGTCAATAAAGTGATTATTTGACTGTGATCATCACTATGAATATTCAAGAAAAACAAATTATGTCAACCAGGAATTGCTCTTCTGTTTTTATACTTTTTGTCGTACATATGTAAGTATTTACCTGCTTATTCATGTATACAACTCATCCATGCCAAGTGTCCTGGAGGTTGAAGAGGGTGTGAGATTCCGTGATGCTGAAATTACAGCCACTTGTGAGCTGTCACTCGGGAGCTAGGAATCAGTCCTGGGTTCTCTGGAAGAACAGATAATGCTAATAATCACCGAATCATTTCTTCATCTTCAGCAAACACCATTTTTTTGTAAATAGAGTGCCTAAACTGTCCTGTCTTCTGCAAAGACCACTGTTTTCTAAAATGTGATAATTTAATATTAAACACACACCCACTTGCTTCTTACCTTCAAATATATATATATGAAGATAACACAGAAACACACAGAAACACACAAATATACACACAGACAAACAAACACAATCACACACACAGACACACGCACAAATGCTCATACATTCAAGTTTACTTACACACACACAAACACACACACACACACAACTGCTTCTTACCTTCAAGTAGTCTTAGTTATATTCATAGTTATTTGTTTATTTATTCACTATACATACTACACACTGACCTCTTCCATTTCACACCTCTCACAATCCTTCCCCCAGCCCTTCTCCTCTGAGCAGGAGGGGACGCCACGGGTATCTCCTCATCTTGTATATCAAATCTCTGAGATCACATCCTCTGCTACTGAGGCCAGACACAGCAGCCTAGATGGATAGCTGTGTGGAGGTAGAGGTCATTTACAGAAATAGCCAGAGAGCTGGGGTAAGAGATGCACATGAATCAATGGGTGTTTCCTTAGCTGAGAATCACAGCCTCAGTGATATGGACCTGAAGAAGCCATCACCTGTAGCCAGAGAGCAATCCAAATGGAATGATAGAGACACCAACTTTTGACCCAAAATTTATTCTGACCAAAAGAAATGAAAGGGCAGTGCATAGAGCAGAGAGAGTGGAATGATTAACCAATGGTTAGTGCAGATTGAGAATCACCGTATGGATGAGCAACAATCCCTGACACTATTAATGACACTCTGTTATGCTTGCAGATAGGAGTCTAGCATGGCTTCCCTATGGGAGACTACACTAAGCTGCTGACTCAGAGAGAAGCAGACATCAACTAGCCAAACCACGGGTGGAGCTTGGAATTCTGATGGAAGAACAGAATGAAAAGGATTATGGCCTCTAAGGGCATAGGCACTCCACAGGCTTTGTCTTCATGTGGGTACCGAACAACTAGAATTGTGCTTTCCCAAACAAGTTGTCTATAGATGAGGCATCTGTGTCTTTAAAGTTCATTTATTTATTTTCTCACTGTATAGCACATCTGCAGGGTAACTCCCAACACCCATTGTTGTGAGAACCCATAAAAATACAAAGGTATACATTTCCTTCCTATGTCTTGGGGGCTCAGTTTCAGTCCAAGTTCACTCTCAGGTTGGTGGTTCAGTCTTTGGCAAACCCCAAGAGTCCCCGTGAGTTGACCCTATTGGTCTTCCTGTGGAGTATCTTATATCATCTGGGCCTCGATTCTTCACGTGTTTTTTTTTTTTTTTTTCTTTTTTAAAGACTCCCCAAGCTCCAGCCAATGTTTGGTGGTGAATCTTTTTTTTTTTTTTTTTTTTTATTAACTTGAGTATTTCTTATATACATTTCGAGTGTTATTCCCTTTCCCGGTTTCCGGGCAAACATCCCCCTCCCCCCTCCAATTCTTTATGGGTGTCCTCCTCCCCACCCTCCGCCCATTGCCGCCCTCCCCCAACAATCTAGTTCACTGGGGGTTCAGTCTTAGCAGGACCCAGGACTTCCCCTTCCACTGGTGCTCTTACTAGTATATTCATTGCTACCTATGAGGTCAGAGTCCACGGTCAGGCCATGTATAGTCTTTAGGTAGTGGCTTAGTCCCTGGAAGCTCTGGTTGCTTGGCATTGTTGTACATATGGGGTCTTGAGCCCCTTCAAGCTCTTCCAGTTCTTTCTCTGATTCCTTCAACAAGGTTCCTATTCTCAATTCAGTGGCTTGCTGCTGGCATATGCCTCTGTTTTTGCTGTATTCTGGCTGTGTTCTCGGGAGAGATTTACATCCAGCTCCTGTTGTTCTGCACTTCTTTGCTTCATCCATCTTGTCTAATTGGATGGCTGTATATGCATGGGCCACATGTGGGGCAGGCTCTGAATGGGTGTTCCTTCTGTGTCTGTTTTAATCTTTGCCTCTCTATTCCCTGCCAAGGGTATTCTTGTTCCCATTTTAAATAAGGAGAGAAGCATTCACATTTTGCTCATCCATCTTGAGTTTCATTTGTTCTAGGCATCTAGTGTAATTCAAGCATTTGGGCTAATAGCCACTTATCAATGAGTGCATACTTGTTTCTCTCAGCAATTGGGTGGAGTCACTCAGAGGACAGTTATGCTAGGAATCTGTCTGCAAGCACGATAGAGTATCTTTAATAGTGTCAAGAATAGGTGCTTGCCCTCGGTGTAGGTCTCAATCTGTGCTAACCATCGGTTGGACATTCCTTCCATTTCTGCTCTATCTATCTTTGTCTCTGAAGGTCTTGTAGTCTGTGGTAATTTTGGATTGAAGGTTTTGTGGGTTTCTATTTTTTTTTCAAGTCACATCACTGGGAGTCATGCATGGCTATAGAACTGGCAAATTAAGAATCTCTATCCCCATTCCTAGTGTCACCCCAATAGACACCCTGGGGATTTGCCTTTCCTAGGTCTCTGGCAATTCCTAGAGATGTGCACCCCACACTTGTGATTTCCATTCCCCTTTCCATGCATTCACTATACCCAATTCCTTCAAGCCCACTATTCCTAATTCCTCCTACACACTCCCTTCTCTTCCTCCCCACCCATTCAGTTTCCTCCCTCCCTCCATCCGCCTCAATATCTATTCTGCTGAATGAATTTTAAAGTCCATACTTAGGAAAAACACTGAGTAAGTATAGGAATTATTTCAGAAGTAATTGTGGTCAATGTTTAGGCAAGTTATGAACATATTAAACTTTATAGAGGCCCAAATTATTACAAATTATTACATATATTCTTAGAAGGACACTGTCTTTATTACATTCAACATGAAGAAAAACCATTTATATATTCTGTTAAGTTATACAAGGGAATCTGTTAAATGAGTTACACACATCACACCACTTTATTACTTTGAAAGCTCTCTTTATTGCAAATATTTACAAAATGAAAAGTACAAAAGTTTAAACTCATGTGAGTGTACTTTGAGGCAAATTTAAAGTGTATATATACAGGTTGATAACAAAAATCATCTCAGATTCCCAAGGGTTCAATACATCAGGGAGTTCTCTATTACCTTACCTGTCTTCTTTCCTTTATTCCTGATCAAGACTCATCTCATTTTCAGCCCCTGCTGTGAGAGATGGATGAGAAAATGCCTGAGTTTCTACAACCCAGAATACATCGATAGAAAAGATAAAATACAACATCTCCAAATAGTATACACAATCGAAACTTTCTTGTAGATCTTGAAACAAAATGCGATGAATAAATACACATCCTTGGATATTACCACATATAGGAAATGGCAGCTGTAGGAAGCATTCTCAGGGGATTTTAAACTTCTGCACCTAAGACTGAAACTGCCTCCGTGAACATGAAGATTTATTCCTTTGCCAAGAGAGTCACTCTGTCTCTTGACAGTTGTGTCATCTGTCCATCACTAGAGCGACGGCCATGCTTTATGAATGTGTACAGATAAACACATACCGGGTTTCATGTCTTCAAAGAATTTCAAGAAAAACCTGAAAGAGAATATATAATGTTTCAGAGATGAAATATGGGGATTTAAATTAGCCAGCATACATATGTTGTTAAAATTTTCAGCCTACTATTATTTAATAATTTTGATTATTCTTGCTGTGAATGAAAAGATGGTTATTTAATGTCTACCAATCCCCAAACCTGAAACATTGTGAAAAACTGTCTTATTTCTCCCTAACTTGGGTCTTTGGTCACCAACCTTTTGATTGCTCGTCTAAATTCTGTTTCTCAAATAGATCAGAGGACTACATGAGGGTGTCAGTCTCATGTAGAAGACCAAGGACCTTTCTTTACTTGCATGTATTTGCTCTTGGGAACATGGAAATAAAAGTTTCCGTTTCAAGAACTAAAACATTGCTGTCAGTGGGACCCACATGAACCATAATCTTCCTGCCATCCGTGAACATTAGCAAACTACTAACAGCGTAGAAAATAATATAATGGAATAACTCTGGAATAATAATAATAATAATAATAATAATAATAATAATAATAATAATAATGATATATAATGATGTTGACAATAATGATGATATGATGATGATGATGATGATGATGATGATGATGATGATGATGATGATGATGATGATGGAATACTCCACTCAAGGAATCACAGAGTAAGGAAAGTAAATGTTGAGACGTGTTTTTCAAGGGTTATTGTATACATGAAAGCAATTTTCACTAGGACAGACTCCTCATACATGAAAATCACTCTACCTGTCATGTCTTCACAAAGAGAGTTGAGAACCAGTGTAGTCTTTTCTTAGGACAAGAGAAAGATTTGCCAACATTCCAAAAAGAAAAGCAATCCAGACAGTCTGTGTATAAGGATGGTTAACTTGTGCATGACCAACACACACACACACACACACACACACACACACACATACACACACACACACACAGAGGCACACACACATGCACACAAACACATACACAAAGACACACAGAGAGACACAGACAGACAGAAACACACAAAGAGAGACACACAGACACACAGACAGACAAACATACACACACATATAGACACACATAAACACAGAGAGACTCACAAAGAAACACACACATACAAACTCTCACACATAAAAATACACACACAGACACAAATACACACACACAAACACACAGAGAGACACACAGAGACACAAACACACAAAAACACTCACGAACATAAAAATACACACACACACAGACACACACACAGAGAGAAAGACAGACAGACAGACAGACAGACACAAACACACACACACACACACACACACACACACACACACACACATCTCTGATGTATGCTTCCTAGAGTGTTTAGGTGCAAAAGGATGAAGTGGCTCCAGGAACTAGTCGGTCAACAGAATATAGGTCTGCCTGCAAGTGCGTTTTGTAGTTGGTCCAAGGTATTCAGTGTCACAACTCTCTTAGAAGGTATTCAGGGAGGTGCTGTGTGCATATATTTTACTCAGGTGAACAAGGGCTACACAAATCTTGGAGAGGGGGAAGGGGTTTTCCCGTGCATTTACATTGATAGAGGCTTAAGGTACCATGAAGGCCTCATTTGCTTGATCTTTTAAAATCTCTGTCCCAGGATCGGTCTATTGTTCAGGGATCTCCATTTGACTTCCTCAGAAACCGACTCGACTGAATTTGACCCATCCCCAACCCTGAGGGCCTACTTGCTTGATTTCAAAGGAGTGAAGCTTCAGACTCTTTGTTCTCTATCAGATTACATACTCGGGGGGTTGCCATCTAGATGCCATGAATTAACCAGTGCATCCATAGAGTTTCTGCATTAACCCGTATGTCCTCTAACTCTGGCTGGTTCTCTCTGCACCGCGCTATCCCTCCTTCTTCCCCACTGACCTTCTGCTCATGTCCTCAATCGCCCTCACTCACCCACAGAATCTGTTCCATATTTCCTTTCAGAAAGGTCGATGCTTTCCCCTCACCTGGCCTTCACCTTTCCTGTGTCCTCTCTCCATTTGTGGATTGTAGACAGAATAAGATTTATCTCACAGCTGATACCATCCATAGGTAAATGCGCGCCATGTTTGTGTCTCTAGGTCTCAGCTCCTCTCGGGTTATTTTTCCCACCCCCATGAGGTCATATCCCACTCACATGATGTCATGCCCCACCCACACCATATCATGTCCAACACCCATGATGTCATGCCCTCGTCTAGTGATGTCATGCCTGCGCCCCTTGCTAGAATGGTTGCATCTATTCAACAGGTAACATTCTGAATGCTGCATTGTCACCACACTCCTCCAGGCTCCCACTATTTACAGTCCCTCCTTCTATCCTCTCCCCTTCTTCTCTGACATAGTGCAAGACACGTCTTGGTGTACCCTCTCCCCTGGCACATCAAGTCTTTGCAGAACTATATTCATTGTCTCCCACCAGGTACTGAAAAAAGCAGCCGGGTAGGAGAACAGGATGCACAGACAGGCGACGGTTTTAGTGAACCCACGTGAAGACCATGGTGCTCCTCTGCCTCTCTCAGCTCTTCCTTCAGCTCTTCAGTGAGAATCACTGCACTCCCTCCTATATTTGGCCATACGCCTCTGCTTCTGTGTCATTCGGTAGCTTGGTGGAGCCTTGCAGAGGAGAATAACGCTACCCTCCCGTCTGCAAACACAAGAAAGGACCATTAATAATGTCAGTGTTTGTCATTTGCCCATAGGATAAGGCTCACATCCGGCCACTTATCCTTTGGCCATTCCCCCATTTCCTATTCCATTTCTGTCCCTGTGTTTCTTATCGTGGAGGCAATTTCTAGTTCAAAATTTTGAGGGTGGGTTTGGGTCCTTATCCTTCAGCCTTGGGTCCTCTGTGGCTACAGAAAGTGACCATTTCAGTATCTGTATCCCCACTGTTAAGAGTCTCAGCTAAAGTCACCCTCATGGACGCAGGCGTAGCCTCACTCATCCCAGATTGCATGGAATTCATAGAGCTAGCAACCACCCTGCACAGTCGTTGATTTAAGTTTATTCTCTTGACCCTCTGTCCCTCTTGCCCGTCTCTCCCAAGAAATGATTCTCAAACCCCATTTCCCTTCCCATCCCCTTAGGCACACAATCCTTTCCTTCCATCTCCCTCCTCTCATTAGTTTATTCCTCCCTCCGAGTGAAATTCAAGAATTTTCTTGGCCCTTTCTACTTGTTTATCCTCTTTGGTTCCGTAGATCTTAGTGTGGGAATTCTGTATTTATGGCTAATACCCTCTTTTATGTGAAGATGTAAATGTTATTTTGGGTCTCAGTAACCTCATTCAGGACAATATTTTCTCATTCCGTCTACTTGACAGCAGCTTCTCAATGTCCTTATTTTTCATATGTGTGTAGTATTCCATTGTGTAAATGAACCACATTATCTGTAGACATTGTTTGGTTGAGGGTCATCTGGCTTATTTCTATTTTCTGTTCATTATGAAGAAATCCACTAAGAACATAATGGAGTACATGTCCTTGCGGTATGGCAGAGGTCTTTTCAGATATAAATCATGTGTAGTATAGCTGGGTCTTTAGGAAGAATATTCCCTATTTTCTCAGAATCCACTGGATAGAAATGCAAAGCATTATACAGATTTGCTCTTCCCCCAGCAAATGCAATTTGTATCCTGATATTTACCTGCTTCCTCAAAAGAGGTTTCCCCCCAACTGGCCCTCCATCATGGACTCAGGTGACCGCATATGAACCTTCTTCCCATTTTAACTGGTCAATAAATGCTAGAGCCTATTACTGTTAGCCAGAGGGGAAAGTTGGTACTGGAGGTTTGACTGTGGGGTTAGGTAGAGAGGCAGAAGAGGATAAAGGGGAAGGGAGAGGACTGAAGTAAAAGAGGAGGAGGTAATGATGGAAAGAATCCATATTGCCTGTAGAAAGCACATGTAGCAAGGGGTTTTATGGTTGGGGAATACATTATGATAGCATTAGATCTGCCCAAGACACATTTATAGATTATAATTATAATAACCAGATTGTGTGTTTTTGTCACATGCGCGACTTCTCGCCGCCAAGAAACACGCGGGTACATAGAAATCCTTGCTGTGATCAAACTTTATTAAAATCTTAAAGAGGAAGCCTCAGCGCGCCAACATGGTGCGCTTATATACACCCTAGAGCGGCGCATCCACACCTGATTGGTTGTTTACCCATGATCTCATAAGGCACACCCCAGAGTGGGCAAAGACCTGGCACAAAGGCACTCTTACACATACGCACATTTAACTTCCTGAAAGGGAGTCGGCTGGTGCGGCAAAGGCTGGCGCCATCTTGTAATGGCGAAGGCTATCCTGGACTTCCACATGGGGTGCTGTGGAAGCCAGCGCCATCTAGTGGTGGCGAATATTATTGCAGCCTTCTAAATCTCACCCTTCTAATTTATATTATTTTATAGCAGTCAGGATCACCCTCTCGCCTCCAATGAGGAAACCTCAGCGATGTGGAAGGGCTGATCAAAGGAACAATGAGTCTCTCTCATCCCAGTGCAATGGATCCATAGATCCATGGGGTGTAAGAGCAGAGAACTCAGATACAGAGAGAGAGTCTCTCTCCTCCCAGTGCAATGGATCCACAGATCCATGGGGTACAGGAGCAGAGAACTCAGATACCGACTAATTTCTGAGCAAGATAACCAATTTCCAGGGGAGGCCCCTTGTACAATGGCCACAAGTGCTTCAGTGAATAACGGCCTGTCACATTTCTGTTGAGATCTGAATTTTCAAACCAACAATAGTATGAACACTGATCCACAGCATAGGTCTGCACCAGTCAGTGCCCCTCCCGATAAGTAGTGGGCACCTCATTTGGGCCTCCTCAGCTATTACCACCAAGGGCCGTAGTGAAGTCGCTCCTATAATAGAATTTAGAATTCCCAATTGTTAGTAACTACTCCAGAAAGTTCACCCACTGTGTTTGTCTAACTATAGATTGGGGGAGGATAATTCCAGACACTGCAGACACAATGTCGGCAGCATTAATGGCTTCTACAATAGCAGCGAAAGTGTCAAGGTCTTTTCCAGGATAGTTTAGGATCAGTCATTTTTCTCTGGAACAACCAACAGACAATGGAACCATTACTGAGATCTGTATAACCAGGACAGAGTTCCCCAGTCCACTGTAGCTTTACGCAGGTGGCTTTCTTGTGAAGCTATAGTCTGTAAAATGACAACATCAGTTAAAAGTTAAGGCAGCAAGAGTCACCAGGGAAATGAAGGGGGCAGCAACCGCTGGAGTCCAGTCTTCTCCAGTAAGCAGCAGTGTGCAGAGGGTCAGAGAGCGGGCCATAGTGAGACGGGAAACACGCAGATGTAACACTAACTGCAGAAATGGCAATATCTCTGTGATGACAAAGGATGAAGGGGAATCTTTCATCTTCCTCTAAGGGCAGAGGGATGACTCCAGGGACCCGAACCAGGAGAGCTGAATCTTCATGTAACCAGGATCAGCAAGTCTCACCAACCACTCAGGCAGCTGGCATACTCTTGTAGCATCCTGTAGAAAAAACACAAACCCCGTATAAAATATCTGAACAGTATCATGTCAATATACGGATTTCTCTATTTCACCTAGGCAGAAGTATGCCTAATTGTAGGGTGTCATAAACTTTGGCATTCAAATTTTAAAATTGAAATAAAAGGAGCATTATTTAGCATATTGGGATGATTCCCCCTTTTTATTTATTAAGATATAGTAAAGATATTATTTATTAAGGTAAGTCCTCGAAGATTAAATTGAGGACACTGAGCACTTGTATTTATAAATTGACTTGTATACCAAATTATTGTCTCCAGCATTATTTTTTTGGATATATAAAGAATGAGATTTTTTGACTAATTGTTCCTATGTAAGGCCTTTAATCTGTCCAGTATCATTGTCCTCCCTTTCTAAAGAGAACAGGCAATTCAGTTTGAGTTCTTAAATGTCCTATAAAGAAACAGTATTTAGTGCTCATCACCACTAAGCCATTTCTCTAGCACCTCACAAACTTTATTTACCTAAACATAAGCATTAATTAGAAATGTCAAATTCTGTAAATATTGTCTAATTTCAGTCTTACTAGAAATCCCTGAGCTGGCAGGGTGAGCCTGGGAATTGAAAACAAGCAAATAGACTCTTCTTCTTTTCTTGAGGGTGTGTTATCAACTCCATTACCATTTTCAAAGAGCTGGGTTTATGGTTTTGTTTAGTTATCTGAGCCAGAGCACTGAAAGGACAGTGAGTTGTCATACAATTTACACTGAAATCACTCACTGATTTCATGTAGAAAATTTGTCACTAATAAAGCATTAAGTAATTTAAATCAATTGTAAACCACAAGTCACACATGGGCTATCAGTATGTGAATTGTAAGTTTGATTTAAAAACAGTGGCTAAACTACGGAATTTAATAATTTGTGTTGAAGCAATAGAAACTCAAGAGAATAAACAAGTGTTGTAATCATACATTTAGCCTTTTCATTAGATGAACCACCTATAAATACAGTAAGCGCATATCCTATGGGTTGTAAGCACAAATATACAGGAAGTACAAAAGCATGTAAAGAGTAAAATTATCAATTTTGCCTGAAATTTGTATATGCAATAGGACAAATATCAGTATTTTGTAATAACCAATTAACTTTTGTTTGGAATAAGATATTTTACCAGGTTTCTTTTTAAAATACTTCCATGACTCCAGTCCACAACTCTGTACTAACACAGCTGAAACTTTATCTCCAATGTGCATAACAAAGACTTAAGTACTCCGGTAGGGTGAGGTACTTAGGCAATTAACATATCCTTAGAATCTTAAAATTAGCTTCAAATATTCTTATCTGGAGTAGTGTAACAGCTACTCCCCAAATATTAAAGCTCATTTTGAGATTTTTATTAAAAATTTCCATATACATTGAAAGATTTAAGTTCTAACTTTTTACACTGAAGAAGCAACAAAATTACATTATATAAGGCTATTAGCCATTTTTAATGATATCACTCTATGCGCTCTCTAAAACTGTAAGGAAGCTCATGAAATGAAAACTCAAAATCAGTCCTCTAAATCTATCTTGAAAGGGCAGTTGGAGTAAGTAAACTGGCTGTAAAGTTCTCTCAAGTTCCAAAACCTCATCAATCCTGCGTAAATCTTGTAACAATCTCTACCTGTTTGATTTTTCCTTAATTAAAAATAAGTTTGAGTTATTCAGTGTAACACTGGTGATCCTTAATCACAATCTTTAAGTTCTCTTTGTAACACCAGAACACAGCCACAACTTTGGAAGGTCACCTGAGTTCTGAGTACGTGACTAGGGGGCAGTGGAATTAGCATCAAAATTCAGATACAAAGTTTGACTGCCAATTCCTATATATGAACGCACGATGGCGTAGTCTCTAGTACCTCAACAAAAAGACATTGTCCTAAATTCTTTTAGAAGCCTGGTTCCTAGAATAAGAATTCCATATAAACATTACCTCAATTTAGACCTGTTTCCCTAGGTTGGCCCATGTCACATGTTATCTAGAATGACTCCATCCAGATTACCAGCTTTATGTCAACTTTCTGTTACCAATATTATACCCTTTTAACAATATCCAATAACTTGAAAGCCAATAGTCCATAACCAAGGCAAGTAGAGCATATTTATACATTTAAAACCAATGAGAAACAAAATTGAAGTGGCTACACATATCTTTAATATTTAGACCAAACACCATTTTTACCTTTTTCGCTTTGATTTCAAGAGAAGCACCTTGTCACCTGTTGAGTCAAATAGTAAGTCAGGGATTTTTCTAAGAGAAACAACTATCAACTCTTGTATCAAGGAAGCTGAGAGGCTGTTGGCGCCTTTAAGATCAGCTCGTGTAGACGCTTAGCCTCTGGGCAGCTTCTCCAGCTAACCTAGACACCAGGCTACAGGCACAGGGGTCCAAAAGCCTGATTGAAACTGTTTTTTATTCATTTGTTCCTTTTCGAAACGAGTTAAAACCAAGTCAAGGTGTGAAAGACTGGCAGATAAAGTTTTTACCATTTTTTTCTTTTGAACATGAAATATAAAACATTTAGACAGGAGAAACAAAAACCACAGACAAACACTGAAGACATGGGGACATCCTGGTGCACCAGAGTCAAACAATAGACAAAGAGGGAAAAAAAAACAGATGGTGTTCACGGTGACTATCCACTCGAGTGGAATCAATATTGGCGATGGATTTTCTCAGTTCTTGGACTAGTCCACCAACGTGTTGAAACCCATTTTCTGTAAGATACTGAGATATATTATCTGAGCAGCACGACTGACATTCGCCAATGGTATGGAAGTGAAACACAGCCCTGAATATTTTTACTCACAAACTAATTACATTAACTCCATCAGGCTGTGCATGGAGCCTTTTGTTCCTTTTGTTTGATTTTCCTGAATAAATTTTCAGGCGTTCTGCTTGTATCAAATCTGTTCAGTATGATTCTGTAAAGATGTTGCGTCAGTGCGAATTGACAAGCATGCAGTTGGTTTGCTATGAGTTCCTTAATTTCACTCTGAATGAGGAAGATATCCAATAGAAGCCACATAGATAAAGTTTCGACTCTCAGGGTAGAGTATTGGACTTCATCTTCAGAGGATTCTTGGACATGTCATTGACATATTGTAATAAGTAGGGATACTCACCTGGACTCGTTTTTCTTGAACATACATGATTAGGCCTTGGTGGTCCTAAGCAGTATGGACTACAGAACTTACGTGCATGTGTCCAGCAATCATGTTTGGAGACAGAAGAGTAGCTAATAGGTCCAACTTGAAAAGAGCTTTCTTACTCTTTTACTACTTCAAATTGTCTGTAGATTTCCCCTTTCTTTATGCTTTGTTGGGGGATTCAGCATGGTCTTTCCTGTGACTGGGCCGTTAATATGTATGTTACCATGTGTTTATGTACAGGCTGTGCTGGGAAGGCATCATGCAAACCTCCACCACCAATGAGCAAGTACAGCAGCTTAAGATGCTGGAGAAACTGACTATTGAGCTCGAGGAGAAAACTTCTTAGTTAGGTAAACTTGCAGGAATACTGACCCATTGCATCATCAGAATTTCAAAAAAAGACAGTCATTACACACAGTTATTCGTTGACTGTCTTGACGCCTCTGTGTTAACCCCAGTATTTTCACATCAGAAGAAACTGCAACTACAATGTCCTCATGCAAAGACTAATTTTTCTTATGTGCCTCTCAAAAGCAGAACTTGAAGGTAGGATAGGAGTGTAATGGGCAGCTATTTCATTTGGCAGGAAGGCAGAAGCTGTGTTTGAATAGCAGTTGAGAAATGGCAAGCATTGTGTGAGCTCTCATCCTTGATTTTAATAGATAGAGAATGCATTTTCTGTTCGCAGAGGAACACAGAAAACTTTTCAAATACAGAAGCACAGTAACTTAGACTTAGATAAGTAAACTTTTGTTTTTATTTATTTTTAATTTTTTTTTGATTTTTATGAGTATACTGTACCTATCAGACACCAGAAGAGGACATCAGATGACATTATAGATAGTTGGTGCCACGATGTGTACACTTGGAATTGAACTCATGACCTCTGGAAAAACAGGCAGTGCTCTTAAATGGTGAATAATCTTCCCAGCCTAATTTTCTTCTTCTTCTTCTTCTTCTTCTTCTTCTTCTTCTTCTTCTTCTTCTTCTTCTTCTTCTTCTTCTTCTTCTTCTTCTTCTTCTTCTTCTTCTTTCTCTTCCTCTTCCTCTTCCTCTTCTTCTTCTTCTTCTTCCTCTTCTTCTTCTTTCTCTTCCTCTTCCTCTTCCTCTTCCTCTTTTTCTTCTTCTTCTTCTTCTTCTTCTTATTATTATTATTATTATTATTATTATTATTATTATTATTACTATTACTAGTATTAGTATTAGTATTAGTATTATTAAGCAACCCTAAATAGATCAAAACTAACCCTCTGCCAATGCTCTTCTCCCTTCCCCGTCTCAAGAAGAACTTACAATAAAGAAGGTCACCATAATATCTGACCCTCAATCTCAGCACTAAATAAAGAAAAATTTTACTTTTTCTTAGCTATGGAGATTTTCTTGTTGACTGGGCTCATAGCTTCAGACTGGAAGTCAGGGATACTATGGACAATAGAGATCCTTTTGGAAGAAGCTGCTTACCTTGGAGCCACTGGGAAACAGTGATCAAGAGTAAGATGTTGATCCACCACCTGAATCTTGCTGAGAACAAAGTCTCCACTTCACAGCCTGGGAACAGGGTAATCTGGGTAAGGAGGCATAGCTAACAAGCCAATCCTGTTTTTTTTTAACGTTTGTCCATATACAAGGTTTAAAGGGAGACCATTTAATTGACTAAGTTGAATATAAATCCTGTCCACTATGTTCTTATCACATGCAAGGAAACTTTGTTGTATTTTTGTATATTCTGGGGTCCACAAAGATGGCTTATCACTCTTATTGCAATTTCATCCCTGATATGACCCTTAAGTGAACTGAGGGAGTCAGAAAGCCACAGTCAACAAAATTCTACATTGTAGAGACCAAGGCCTTCTCATAAGAAACACTTCCTTGTAGCTGTGAATTCAGCAGAGAGGCAAATTGCAACCAATGCTTGATAATGCATCTGATATCTGTTATACAGGCTCCTTGACTAACTTTTCTATTGGAGAAAGGAAGCATCAAAAGTTAGCATGAGATCAAAAAGATACTTAAAACTGAGTCAGAACTCTGATACGTAGCAGTAAGTGTTCCCAGTGAGGGTCCCAAATAACATGAAGGGTATTTGTTTGAGCAAGAGTTACTCTGCTGGAGTCCTCAGATTTCATATTTACTTGAAAATCTGTCACAGCAAACTATATTGATATCATAACTAGTCCAGGGAAACCATACCCAAAAGTATATAATTCCTTCTGAAATACAGTGTTGAAAATACTGCACAATACACATTTGTATATGTGGGTAAAATTAATGTTCTACATAGATGAAAGCATTCACTCAATCCTTATCTTAGTAACGTGTTTTTTTTTTGTTGTTGTTGTTGTTGTTGTTGCTTTTTTTGTTGTTTTTTTTTTTTTTTTTTGGTTTGGAAAATGGCTGAGTATTCTTCAGTTCTACACCTAAACTGAACAGACTCTTCCTCAGACTGTATACATAGTGGACATCTGAGTAGTAATTGACATTTTTAGTCAGGTGGGTCTCCCCATGGATCTTTTTGGGCATGAATAAGCATGCATAGACATATTTTAGCTAAGAAATTCATGTAGTATCCTAAATATTACAGGTTCCCTCTGCTGTAAATAATCTTCTTTTACACAAGTGAGGGAAGGTGTATCAAAGGCTGTGTATCAAACGTTGTGGATATTACACCATCTGTAGATGATAGTATTTCAAGAACAATCCCTTAGAATGACAAACATTGATCTAGAAACTCCCACATGATTCTAATCCAGGACAACCAATGACTTGGCTTGGAAAATTACAATAATATAATTCTGTGAAGCTATGTGGAGTATTAATAGATAATGAGAAACCACCTAAAAAGCAAATGCATATGTACCAGGTGCTATTCAAAAATTATCCAGAGGCAGTTTGGCAACCTATATTCAGCACAAAGAGATTGATTCTTCACTTCATAGATTCTGATCAGATCAATTGAGTATTGATAAAACTATATGAGAACTCACCTTGTATCACTTGACTGTACAACAAGGTAGTCACAGCAAACATGACATTCTAAAGCATAGCCGGAAGTTGCCATCAATGGACAGAGTGCATTTACCTGACGAGGTCTGACTCTGAAACTCAAATTTCCAAAATACCAGTTAGGTTTGAATTATATAACAGTAAATACTTAATGAGTTTTGTGGCAAAATTCTAATCTAAACACTCCAAAAATTATTTATCAATCAGCTCTTAATCCCTATGGAGAGATTAATGGTAGATGTAATGAATTTATTTTGTACCCCAGAGGTATAAATAATTGCAGCAATTTGAAGTGATTTGATATGTTAAAGAGACATAGAAAACAAAGGAGGTAATGCTATCTTTGACCATTTTTGTTCTCTAACATGTAGCACGAGTTACTGTGGAATGACCCACACACACACATGCACATATCCTACAATTAATTGACTTGCTCTGTGCTGTGTGTGGTATGGTGGATTTATCCAAGGTAGGAAGTATATATTATACAAGTAATTTAAACCCAATATCAATGAAAAGAATTCAGATTTCCTCTTGTCAATGCCATCATAGATGAGTTAATCCAGATCAAAAAGTAAAAATGAGTTACATATTCACTTTAATCTGGATGTTAATTCTCTAATCTGTGTATCTGTATTATCAGTTTAGTGTAAGAGTCTAGTGAACCAGACTGTCCTTATTTTGAGAAGTGCAAGTGTACTTATGTATTGCTGAAGGACACAGTCAGGATCAGGAACATCAAATGTGAAGAGACAGGTAAAAGAGTAAAAATGAAGGGAATGTAGTATATACAGCTAAAATTGAGTGACATTTGAGGCATTGTATGGAAACCTAATGGAGTAGAAAGACAAAATATTTTTTTTAATTTTTTATCAATTAACTAAATATTTACTATAATTACAAGGACAGAAGATAAAATATTGAATGGGGGGGTTGGGGATTTAGCTCAGTGGTAGAGCACTTGCCTTGCAAGCACATGGCCAGGGGTTCGGTCCCCAGCTCCGAAAAAAAAAAAGACCCAAAAAAATATTGAATGGATTTATCTATGTGAAATTCGAGTAATAAGTATGTCACAACAATTATGGATTTCAAATTTCAGTAAAACTATGTAACTAATAATTACTGTATAGTCATTAAGAAGAGAGATGTGAACATCTCTGTTGGAAACATACATATCTTATATTATAAACATTAGAAGTGTAAAGTAATCTATGCATTTGTTGACATTTCAAAGTCATTTCCCAAACTGATCTTTCTTTCTTGAATCCCCCAAGCCTTTCCGATGCTTTTTGTTTCTACTATGGTGCTCCTCCTTCTACATACGACTTCCACTTTACCCTTCTAACATCCCCCTTCTCTGGGATATGTTGTTTCTACAAGACCAATTGCCTTCCTTTCCAGAGATGACAGATGAGGCAGTTGTCTTCTCCATATGCTTTACTGTCTACATAGTTGTATCCATGTACTGGCCAAGTATACTCTTGTTGGTAAATTTCCTGAGACTCTGAAAGGTAAACTTAATTGATACTGTTGTTTTTCATTTTGGTTTCCAATCCCCTTAAGATCCTTTAGGCATTCGACTAACTCATCTTATGTGACTATCAGTTTTTGTCAAATGTTTAGCTGTATCAGCATCTGTCTCAGTCAGGTGATGGCAGAACCCCTCAGAGAACAGACATATTAGGGTCTTCACTGCAAACACATCTTGACATCAGGAGTAGTGCAAGAATTTAAGGACTGTGGATGAAATGATTAATATGGTGGGGTAGTCTCTGAAGGGCCTTTCTTCATTCTCTGCTCTTTTTTTTTTTTTTTTTACATTTTTTAGGCCTTGGGTATTTATACGTTAAAAATTTTGAGCTGTGTGGGCAGCATCATCCCTTCACTAGGTTCATGTCTAGGTACAAGAGGCAGTCTCTAGTGGTTCTATCTCTTTCCTGCTTGATATTTCAACTACCATCATCCCAGTATGTTTATGGGAGCCTTTTGCATTCCTGAAGTCAGGGAATTCCTGGGGATACCTAAGTTCACCACCAACCCTTGCTGATTATTGTTATTCATTCCACTTTTCCTCTGGATATCTCTCTTCTTTCTTTTCATTGTTGTTACTCCCCCAACTTAGTCCATCCTTCTCTACCTCTAGGTAGGTCCATCCTTCCCTCTGCCTTCTAAATTTGTTGCAAGTATCCAAAATTGGCTTTCTTTCATGTTATCCTCCATGTGCTAAAAGTTTTTAATAGTGGGTATTCTGAACTTTGTGGCTAACATCCAATTATCCCTAAGTACATACCATGATAGGAACTTTTCGATCTCTTTTACTTCACTATTTTCCAGTTCCATCCCTTTGCCTACAGTGCTCTTGGTGTCCTCATTTTTAATACCTGAGTAGTGTTTCTTTGTTTTATTATAGCAAACTTTATCTATTTATTCCTCAGTGGAGATGACATATATCACGATTGATTCCAGCATTTGATTAATATGAGTACGACTGCTTTGAACATGTTCAAACACATGTCCTTTTTATATGTGGATCAAGTTTGGGTATATGTGTTGAAGTGAGTGGTAAAGCTGGGTCTTCATGTAAAGCTATTTGCAATTTTCTCTGAACCTCCACATTGATATCCAAAGTGGCTATACAGCTACTAATCCCACCAGCAGTGGAGGAGTGTTCCACTTTCTCTACATCCTAGCTCACTCTGCTAATGCACTAGTTGTTTTATCTTAGTCATTCTGATTGGTGTAATGTAGAATCTCTGGTTCATTTTGCTTTGGTATTGTCTCATATCTATGGATGGTGAACATTTCTTGATATG
The DNA here is from genome assembly GCF_021556685.1 of Rattus norvegicus. Taxonomy (NCBI): domain Eukaryota; kingdom Metazoa; phylum Chordata; class Mammalia; order Rodentia; family Muridae; genus Rattus; species Rattus norvegicus. The sequence goes on along the minus strand of NC_141555.1, from coordinate 25,163,077 downwards.
TTTCTCAGGTATTGAGATACCTCAGTTGAGAATTCTTTGTTTAGCTCTCTAACCCATTTTAAAAGTTTGGATATTTGGTTGTGTGGGGCAATAAGGAAGGGGGTGTCAATGTGGAGGGGACAACCACTATAAAATAGGAGTGGGAAAGGTTAGGGGTGATGGACAGGAACCCAGGAATGATAAAAACATTTGAAAAGCAAATGAGAAATACCCTATTTAATGAAAATTGAAAAAAAGAATAAACTTACACTTCTAAAGTCTTACTGTTGAATAAATATAGCTTTTGAGATTTTAAAACATTTATTTCTTGTGGAAATTAAAATTGTATGTGCACATGGAATACAAGTGCTCAGCACTCTATTAGCTAGTTATGGAGCCTGGGAATTAAACGTAAGTGTTCTATAACTATCTTTTAGAATATTTTTAGGAACTTATTTTAATTATTTCTACACCTTATCAGAGCCTGACACTTTTTTATTGACTATGTCCAATTATTTTTACAAAGATACAGAAAAGTTACTCACTCTTTTCACAAACATTGTCACATATATTTCAGCACTGACTCAATATGAATTAGGTTGGATATTATAAGGTATTATTACCCTACTGTTTTCATATAAAAGCAAATTCTGTACCTATTTATTGATTGGATATTTAACTTGTTTTACTGTACAAAATATGAAAATATACATTTGCATCCCATTATCACTTACTTGAAAATATTAATTACATTGATTGTAATATGGCCCAGATGCAATGAAAAATGGGAGAAATGTGAGGACTGCTGAGAAGTGTAGGGTCTCCCCTTTGTTAATCTTGGCATATACAAAAGTCAGTGAGGTAGAGTGACTGATACTGATATGTAAAAATGAAGTAATCACAAATGGTTGCTGTATTGTGAAAAATAATAAGCAGTTATCATATTTAAGATTTGTAATATTTAAAGGAAAAAGTTATTTTAGATTCTTTTTAATGGACGTCCTTCTGAGGAGAATATTGTGTCTTAGTAACCAATGCCCACCAATATGATACCCTGCTCTGCTTATTATTTTAAATTAATAATAAATGGAATAGCTAAATGTGGAAGAAGATTTGTCCAGTATACTCCTGTCTGTTTAAAGATTGGATATGACAAAGATGAAAAGAGATATCTTCGGTTCCTTTATTGAATTTTCTTTAATGTTATGAATGTTTTCAAAAAGAAATATTAAAGAATATAGTCAAACCTGAACAGATATTTGGCAAAGGTTTTTGTTAGTGTTCTCACTCTGTGTAATTTCACCATAGAGTCATGCAATATTTTTAGTATATCTGAGTCATTAATCACATTAAATCATCCACTACCCTTCAGCATGTTCAAATTGATAAGATCCATAATGTAACCTGTACCAAATTTCCACTTTATTTCCTTTTCTTCTCTATTACACTTTGATGTCATTTTTTCTAGCATTTGCCATGGATTTGTAAATAAACCTGCTTATGTAGTCCACTCAGATTCACTTGTAAATATTCTTCAACAACTTTCACTCAATATGAAAGTTCAGGTCTTTTACACTTCTTGTTTAAATTTGCATGAAGGACTTCTTTCCATGAGTTCTTCTCCAAGCTCTCCTTTCTCTTCCAGAAGTGTTCTTACTATGATTCCTGTCACATAGACAGCTTTCCGTTCTAGGTCTGAGTAGAACTAACACTTTGTAACAACTTTGTTTTTCTTGTCTAAAGTTTCAGTGCAACAAACTGTTGGTAGAAAATTTATTGGGGGAAAATAGATCATTTTGTTATCTCATATAAAGAGCAATTATAAAATTGTTGATGTTGAAAATAGTATTGAAAACAGAGAAGTGCATAGTGATCACATTTGTGACAGAGAAATAATAGTTACCTGTATGAGAACAATGTTAGTAAAGATAAAAAATGATGGATCATGATTAATTTTTATGATAGCACTTGAGGATCTCTTAGAGACTTAAGTATAGTGATAAGATTTGAGGTAGAATGCGGAGGGGGGTGAAAAGTAGCTGAAGATTTACAAATAGAGATAAAGTATGATGTTATGCCTTTAAGTAACAAAGATGAGATGATGGGAAGTGTCAAATAGACATTTTATTTTAAAGATTATTGCTGATAAATCTTCCTTTAGGTATTAAGATATGAACATAATTCACATTTAAAATTTTGCTTCACCAGTGGAAGGGGAAGCCCTGGGTCCTGCTAAGACTGAACCCACAGTGAACTAGTCTATGGGGGGAGGGCAGCAATGGGGGGAGGGTTGGGAGGGGAACACCCATAAGGAAGGGGAGGGGGGAGGGGGATGTTTGCCCGGAAACCGGGAAAGGGAATAACACTCGAAATGTATATAAGAAATACTCAAGTTAATAAAAAAAAAATAAAAATAAAATTTTGCTTCATATAAGAAGATATTTTCACATTTTAATAATTATTTCATGATTGATGATTCTGAGGATATGACATGATTCTACTTAACATCTGTGATCTTTCATGTATGTAAATATGTATGTATGTATGTATGTATGTAAGTATCTATCACTCTGATCTATCACATATAGCAATCCGTTTGTTATATTTTCTACCTCACATAGGTCCTTTAGTATCCTTAAATTATATCACATGCTGGAAAAGCTAAGTATATATGTCTGATCCTAAAACACATATACATTAACATTATCAAACTAAATTTTGTGTATTATGAAATAGATGAAGAAATTTGATAGTATAAAAATATATTACATACCTTGAATCTATTTTCTGAACTGTAACTTTAAAATGAATCAAAATTTATGAAACAGCTTTTCAAATTCTTGAGTACTAATGTATATATAAGAAAAGTTACACAAAATTTGAAAGTAGAGTGCATTTTAATGTTACATAAATACATATAAACAGATATACACGTAAAAACAAATATATATATATATATATATATATATATATATATACATATGTGTGTGTCCACCTACACATATATACATATACACATATATAAACATATGTACATATGTCCTTACATACACATATACAAAAAGACATATATACACGTATACAAATATATACATGTCCTTATGTACACATAAACATATACAAATATATACACATATACAAATATACATACATTCTTTTAGAAACCAAAAACCTTGCTCTTGAAAGAATTTGCCTAGGCATAATGTATATGGTTTAGCCAAATAAGAGAAAAATGATGTTATTGTCAAACGGCTCTGTTTGAGTACTCATTTCTGCTTGTTTAACATGATGATTGTTCTACCAATCTGAGTTTTGGTACTTAAAGATGATATGTACTACTCTAACTCATTCATACTGTTACCCCAAAAGTAAGTGATTACTTATTATGTTTCCAGTACATGTCTTGAAAATAGGTTTTATGAAAAATGTAGTTTCTGCTTTCCTTCAAGGGCTTCACCATCTAGTGAGGATATAATCAAATATCATTATTAATTAAGAGTATAATCTACGCTAAGTATTTTCTTCATATTTTATCGTTTTGCTCCTCTAAAATTCGATTTAGGTATCAGTACACTTCATTTTTTAAATACAAGGAAAAAAAGTGTGAAAAAGTCCCCTTGAAAATCAGGAGTACTGGAGTTAAAATCAAGTTTACATAATATATTGCTAAAAATCATTTTTAAAAATGTATTATACTTTGTCTTGAGTCACCAAGTTCAATAATTTTCTTAGTAAAATAAACCAAAATAAAATCCAAGGGAAATATATTAATAAGATACAATTACAAATTATTTTTCCACTCACTTATTACCTTTCATATCTTTACATTTAACATAGAACTAGAAAAAAATAAAATCTCTACCACCGATTCCCAACAACCTGGGATAATTGTTTGGAACAGATTTAATTTTATAGATGAAAATTGAAATAAAACTGTCAGTTTGTGACCCTGCTGGTAGATCCTTGACAAAACATGTATATTTTGGTTGAATTTCTACTATGTAAACAGGACTTATCCCTACAACTAGATGCCATGTGGTTTTGGACAAACAGAATAGCAAAATTAGCAGATGAGCTCCATGTCTTCCACACATTATTTTATAAATTTGCTTAAAATCGTGGTTTTCATAATTGTCAATTTGACCCAAAGCACTATCAGACTAGACCATTCAAAAACAACTTGTTATCACCTTTTCTTAACTAACTCTATTTTTTATACAAGAGTAAGAATATGTACCATTACACCTCACAGGTTTAAATGTTTTTATATTTTTATATTGGAAACATGGTCAAAGCACCTACACTGTCTTGAATTTTCCTAACTTATCACATATTGTATTACCCGTTTCAACATTTGAAGCAATAACAGTTAAGGATTGGAATAGTCTCTATCCCTCTTAAGAGAAAATGCTGTCCAGGATTACTCAGCTACAGTAATATATTTGTAGCAGCAGCAAACTTTTCAAACATCTTATATTGTTCCAAGGGAAATTTGGCTACACAGACTATAATAAATAAATAAAGCAGCAGGCACAATGTTTGTGGATCTTGAGTCTCTTCTGACTTCAATACCCTGAGATGGGCACAGCATTTAACTTCTCCCTTTCTATGCTACTTACAGAAGCCTGGCTCTTTCTACTAGGTTGTGCCACTGTTGCTGTTTCCTGTTTGGTATGACAACTCTACAAAATTGAACTACTAGTGTATTCATGAAATGTTTGCTAATGGAACAAGCTGCCTCTGCTAACCTGTGAAATGAAATTCTGCTTTCAAGAGAACACAGATGTGAGTTGCTCCATAGAACCTTTTTAAACAAGTCCACCACCACTACCCCAAATGCCCCCATCCTTTTTTTTTTACCTTGGGTGGGAGGAGGGCTACAAAGGATGTTAAAGCTTTTAAGAGAAATCATCAAACGTTGATATTTAGAAAAAATAAGTTTTCGTTTGAAAATTTATCAGTTGTGGTCTGCCCTTTGAGTGTAGTATCACTGAGTCATTTGATGTATGCTGCATGGAAGGACCCGGAGTATGCCAAGATAATTGCACAAAGACAGGTATTTTCTCATTCTGCATATATCAGTGAATATAAAGTTTTTATCAACACTGGTAAGAAGCAGGAGGTTTGGGGCCTGGGGTTAGAGAGAAGGAAGATGGTTACTATGTGTAAAATTCATGGCATCTCACCTACATAAATTCAAAGAGATCTGGATAAGAGAGGGAGTAAGATACACACTCCAGAGAGGCTGAACACTATACCAAAAATGGTAAAGTGGTAAGTTTTGTGCTGCATATATTTTGATACTAAACCAAATCAAAGAAAACAAAAACAAATAAAGAACCAAATATGAGTATGTATAAAGACCTGACTGAATGAACTTTTGCTGAGGCACTCAATGATAAACAGTAAATAAACAATCTAAAAGAAGTGATGACCCACTCACTCATGGACTTTGCCAACAAGTAATCTTGGCAGTAGTATTTTGAAATAGCATTGAATCACATTCAAGTGTTCATTGCACAACATATGGAAAATATTTGCATGCTTTTTTTTTATTCAGGGGGAGCCAAGCTCTGAGTACATGTGTTCAGGCATTTGTGTGAACATTCAGCTTCCTGAGGCCCAGGCTCACTGACCATTGTTTTCCTGCTGCAAGGACAGCACTGTCAGCAGTGCATCATAATAAGCTGTTGTCCAATGAATTAAGAAGGAAGTGAGGGACTAAATACCAATCAAATAGTACACATGGAGGGATCCAGGGCTTCAGCCACATATATAGAAGAGGATGGCATTGTCCACCTCAATAGGATGAAAGGCCTTGGTCCTATGAAGTCTGGTTTACCTATAGAGCATGCCAGAGTGTTGAGGTGTGAGTGGGCAGGCAGGATTGGTAGTAAACTCACAGAAGCATGGGGAGGGTGGATGGGAGAGAGGGGAAACAGGAAAGGGTATAACATTTGAAATGTAAATGCATAAAGTTTCCAATTATAACGAAGGAAATGAGGGAGAAAGGAACAGGAGGCTAACCTCAAAGGAATGAAAGAGCTGCTAGTTGCTGATATAAGTTAAAAGATTCAAGAATCTTCCTTATGTATGAAAAGCAAAAGTCAACAGACAATAGTATTTCATGTTTTTAAAGAAAACCAAGTGAAATAATAGTTCCTATTTCTTGTAGTAACATACAGAATAATTGGAAAGATAAATAGACATCTGGTGATTTCATTGGTTAAAGCATCATTGACATAACATCCAGCATAGCTTAAACCGATAACAGAAAGGTTTTCATGAGATAAGACAGCAATAGAGTTTACTGGGTCAGTTTTGGGATACAGATATCGCCAATGTATTTTCAGTCACATACATTCATTTACAGTGTGAAAATATAAAATTAATTGATTAATTAATTAATATTAATTGACTGAATGAAGTCCTAAAAATATAATGCCTTACATGAAGCAGTACTGTCTGTGGATATAACTTTCACCCTTAGAACAATATTAGGAGATGAATTCATTTAAAAAAAATTAAGGGTCCTGTCTTATAGTTCTGGAATACAGCATCTAGAGACTTACTGTCTTGGATAGAATACTGACTCTCCATCATCTAATTGCAAAACAAATAACAATGTAAAGAGACAAGTGCTTCTGACAAAACACTCACTATAAAATATACATTCCAAAGAGTACTATAAATATTCTAGATCTGCTAATAGGACATGAGGATGATCATTTTAGAATGGGTTCATATTGCCATACAATATGTTTTTTTTTTAATTTAAATATAACACCTGTGAATTTTTTTTTTTTTGGTCAGAACTGTTTCCAGCTAGTATGCATTAATCTTCTACCTGGCTTACCGCTTTAAATATAATTAACTCATTTTTATGACAACCTTTCTAATGCCAAATTTTTGTGTGCTGTATGATAGCAACAACCATTTGTGTGTGGGTGAATTTTCAAATAACTAGAGCCAGAATATATCTGATGTGACATGGTGAATGGCGTTACAACAATAGCTAATGTTTACAGGATATATTTTAACATTTAGTACAGGCATAAAGGAAACACAGTAGTACATATATTTTTGCAAAATTTATTTGTAAATATTTTGAGATAAAAATGCAAACACATGCTATTTCACAAAATGAGAATACCCGATTGCTAAAATGCCAGAAAATATGACATACATTTTCTGAATTGCAAAGGGAATGCAAAATCAAAATTAACAAAAGTAATTTGATGGGATGGCTATGGTATATGCAATATTTCTATGTCACATGATTATTCCTTTACATTAGTACTCCTTGGTACTTTAAAAACCAAAATAATCAAACTGCATTTTATTTCTTGTAAGACAGCTTAAAAAGAACCCAAAAGCAATCCTATTAAATTCTTTTAAAAATTATATACAGTTAGATAAATATCTCCTTCAATAAGAGTAGAAGGGCATTTTTATAAAGTACTCTTACTAATTTGATACATTAAAAATTAATTTTGCTTTCTTTTTCCAAAAACCAATACCAATGTACATGAAGAAAGGTCATCAGTAGTGAGAAAGATAATTGCTGCAGTTCTTCAATATTAATTTCCTTTGTTAAGTGGAATTTTATCCACTGTGTTTCAGGATTCATCTAAATATTGTTATTTCCATCAGTAGATATAGAAAACACCATGATTTAAATAAATGAAATACACTGCTGCAGTACAATCCCATTAAAGTAAAACAATATCTGCCAGCTACAGGAACATTTCCAAGCAATTCAAATTGACATTCTTCTTTTTTTCTTTTTTGGAGCTGGGGACAGAACCCCGGGTCTTGCTCATGCTAGGCAATTGCTCTACCACTGAGCTAAATCCCTAACCCCTCCAATTGACATTCTTTCACAATTTATTTTTAGATTAACCGCAGTATGCAAAGTGCTCCCATACTTACAGTAATATCTTCAGAGTTAAGTTCACATTAAATTCAAACTCTCTCTCTGGATATAGAGTCTTATTAATTAACCTATTATTCATTTGGAAGGAATAAAAGAGAATATGGATTGTGTTGGGTAGCAGGCCACAATCAGAAACATCAACCCCTTTATGGTCATCTAATAGATATGAATGTCATTTCTTCCAAGAATGTTTAAAAAAGATTCTCTCCTTTTAGGATTCACAGTCTCTTGATTTCTTTTTTGATATCACAGATCCCATAATGGTTGGGTGAAAAAATGTTCACTATGGCATGATAAGAAACTAGGTCTTAGAAATTATCTTTTGGTTGCTATCTCTGAATAAGGAAGTTTGAATCAGATAAAGTAACTTGACTCCACAGAGATGTCATTCTTCTCTAATTAGCATTTGCACACTTTTGCCCATAATACCATGTCTTAGCCAGAGTTTCTAATGCTGTTATGAAATACCATGACCAAGGAGAGAAAAAAAAAAGCAAGTTGGGGAAGAAAATGTTTATTATAGTTTACATTTTCTTTTTTAAAAATTTTTTAATATAATTTTACAGTCCAGAGTTCATCCGTCTCAAAGGCCATACTCTGTTCTACAGGCAGTCATATCAAGTCCACTTTGTGAACATGAAAAGGCATGGGTAATACTATTAGGAATTTGAGGCCTTTACTTAATGTGATTCCCAGATATGGCGGGTCACTGGAGTTCCTTTTCCTTAGGCTCTACTCTGATTTTGTCCCTGAAGATCTTCAGACACGAACAAAAATGGGTCAGAGTTTTGATTTGTGGTGGGCAGCCATATTCCTCACTAAATGTTCTCTCTTCCTCCTGGAGTCAGACTCTACAAGTTCCCTCTCCCCACACTGAATCCTGATAGTCTCCTACCTCTCAGGTCTCTGGAATATTCTAGAGTCCCCCCAAACTCCAACCTTTTAGCTCCTGTGGTTGCCTGTTTCCACTCATTCTGCTGGCACTCAGGGCTTCAGTCCTGCTCCCCACCAATACCTGACCATGTTCCCCTCTTCCGCTCACTGTCTCCTTTCTCATTCAGATCCCTCACTCTCCCCTCCTGTGGATCCTTTTTTCTCCCTCATAAGTGGTATTGAGGCACCCTTACTTTGGATGTGCAGCTTGTTAAACTTTTATTTTTCCTTTCTTTAAAACTGGATATGTTTTGTTTACATTTCAAATTTCATTAATTTTCAGTTTCCAGTCATAAGTATCCTATCCCTTCCTCCTCCAGTTCTTCCATAATGATCTTCCCAATCATCAGCTACCCCGACTTCTGCCACCCCCATCATCCCCCTACACTGGGGGTTCCAGCTTTGGTAGGCCAAAGACCTTCTCCTCCCATTGATGCCCAACAAGGCCATCCTCTGCTACATATGCAGGTGGAGCCATCTGTCTGTCCATGTGTACCCTTTGAATGGTGGTTTACTAACTAGGAGATCTCGTTTGTTGATATTGTTGTTCTTATGAGGTTTCAAGTCCCTTCATCTCCTTCAATTCTTTCTCTTATTCCTCCAACTGGGACCCTGTTCTCAGGTCAATCGTTGGAAGCCAGCATTCACCTCTCTATTTGACAGGCTCTGGCTGTTCCTCTCAGAAGACAGTAATATATGGTTCCTGTCAACATGCACTTCTTAGCTTCATCGATCTTACCTTGTATTGTGTATATATATATATATATATATATATATATATATATATATTATATGGAGAGAGAGAGAGAGAGAGAGAGAGAGAGAGAGAGAGAGAGAGAGAGAGAGAGTCTTGATCCCCAGATGGGGCAGGCTCTAAATGGTCATTCATTCACTCTCTGTTCCAAACTTTTTGTGCATATACCCTCATATGAATATTTCCCCCTTTTAATAAGGTCTGAAACATATGCACATTGATTGTCCTTTTTCTTCAGTTAATGTTTTCTGTGAATTTTATCTTGGGTAATTAGAGCTTTTGGGCTAATATCCGCTGGTCAGTGAGTGTATACCACGTGTTTTTTCCATGATTGGGTTACCTCATTTAGGATGATATTTCCTACTTCCATCCATTTGACTATAAGAACAACAATACCTACGAACTAGAGCTCCCAGACTCTAAACCACCATACAAAGAATACACAAGGACACATCCATGGCTCCATCCTCATAGGAAGCAGAGGGTCTCATTGTTGGGCATCAATGGTAGGAAATGTCTTTATTCCTGCCAAGGCTTGACCCACTATGGTAAAGTAATCTCAGAGCAGGTAGGCAGGAAGGGTGGGTAGATGATAGGGGCATCACTGTTAAAGAAGCAAGAGGAGGGGCATGGGATAGAGTGTTCATGGATGGGAAACAAGGGAATAGGAAAACATTTGAAAGATAAACCTATATGCAGTAAAAAAATGAATTTGATAGCTTCTGGGAGAAGGAAAGACAATTTTCTTGTTAGTTAAAAATTACTTTACTTGTTATCATATGTGTATCTGTATCTTATATTTGTTAATATGTGCTGTGTGTAGGTGACAATGGACCCAGAGGCACTGGATCCCCTGAGATAGATTTAGAGGCAGTAATGTGTCCATGACATGGGAACCCATCTTGGGTCACGTGGAACAGTAAAGTATACTCTTAATCACCAAGTATTTCCAACACACAAAGATTATTAGTTGTTTTCATCGGTGTGACCATCTCTTAGGCTAATCACAATCTAGGCCAAATCCAATTCTAAACATTGTTGAGAAACACAAATTGAACATGATTTTTTTTTAATAAAAATAAAAAAAAACCCTCAAAATTAGAAAACATTAGTTACAGAGCTTAACAATGAATTCTCAATTGAGGAATGTTGAATGGCCTAGAAGCACCTAAATAAGTCTTCAAAATACATAGTCATCAGGGAAATTAATATCAAAATGGTCTTGAGATTCCACCTTACAAAAATCAGAATGGCTAAGAAAAAAAAAAGCCTCAGGCAACAACAGATGCTGGTGAGGATACGGAGAAAGAGGAATTGTCCTCAATTTGGGTGGAATTGGAAGCTGGTACCACTACTCTCAAAATTACTCTTGTGCTTCCTCAGAAATTTGGAAATAATTATATCTGATGACACAACTATAACAACTGGATATATCTAAAAGATGCTCAAAAATACAAGAAGGCCAAATGCTCCACTATACTTACAGTAGCCTTATTTATAAGAGCCAGAAGCCGGAGAGAACCCAAATGTATCTCAACAGAGGAATGGATACAGAAAATATGATATATTTACACACTGGTCTACTACTCAGCTATTTCAAAAACGACTTCATGAAAGTTTTAGGCAAATGGATGGAACTAGAAAATATCTTCCTGAGTGAGGTAACCCAAATACAATAGGACACATGTGGTACACACTCACTGATAGGTGTATATTGGTCCAAAAGCCCATAATACCTTAAAAACAATTCACAGACTACACGAAGCTCAGAAGAAGGACAAACAAAGCTTAGATGCTTCAGTCCTTCTGAGAAGGGATAGCAAAATATTCACAGGATGAAATTTGGAGAAAAATTAAGGAGCTGGGACCACAGAAAATGTCATACAGAGACTGCCCCTCCTGAGGATCCAACCCATAAACAGTTACCAAACCCAGACACTATTGCTGATGCCAAGAGATGCATACTGACAGGACCCTCATATGGGATTTTCCTGAGAGGCTTTACCAGCGCTTTACTGATACAGATGAGGTTCTTCACATATAACCAACAGATGGAGCACAGGGATCCCAATGGAGGAGTTAGAGAAAAGAGAGAAGGAGCTTAAGAGTTTTGCAATCCTGTATGAAGAAAAACAATATCAACCAATCAGACCACCTCCCCCATCGAGAACTCCCAGAGATTAAACCACGAACCAATGTGTACACATGGGTCCACCTGCCTAAATAGCTGAGGATGGTCTTGTCAGGAATCAAATGAAGAAGAGGTCCTTGACCTAGTGAACCCTTGCTTCCCCAGTGTAGGGAAACATCAGGGTGTTGAAGTAGGTGTGGGTGGGTGTAAGAGGAGCATCTTCATTGAAGCTGGGTGATGGGGTAAGAAAAATGGAAGAGGGGTGATCCAGTAAAAGGGAAAATATTTGAAACATAAATACATAATGTTTCCAATTAAAAAAGTTTAAAAAATTGAAAAAAAAAACTTCCAATTGTAACGCATTTTTTTTCTTTTTCAAACTTTTTGGATATGTTCTTCTTTACACTCCAAATATTATTCCCATTTCAGGTTTCCTACCCATAAACCCCCAATCCAATCCCCCTTATACCTTCTTTTATGAGGGTGTTCCCTGCAGTCCCTACCCCTTCTGCCTCTCCACCCTAACATTCCCCTATGCTGGTGGGCTGTAGACATTTCAGGAACAAGGGCATCTTTCCTCACTGGTGCACAACAAGGCCATCCTCTGACTACGCACATGCAGCTTGAGCCATGAGTCTGTCCATGTGTAATTTATGGGTAGTTGTCAATATTTTTATTATTTTTTACTTTTACACTACAGATTTTATTCCCTCCTGATTTACTCTCTGACATTTCCATATCCCATACTTCCCCCCACCTAATGGTTAGCTGGATCTTTTCTAACTGAAACCAGAAAAAGGAGTCCTCTCTTGTATGTGTGCTGTAGGCCTTATCTCAGCTGGGAAATCTTGCCTGGTTACTGAGTCAGTGTCTGAGAGATGTCCAGGGTCTAGCTGCTCCTCCTGGAGGGATGCCATCCTCCTAAGCTTCCTCCATCTTTTCCCAAATTTAACCAGAAGACTCAGCAACTTCTGTTCATTGGTTGGGTACACATAAGTGCATCTGGTTCTTACTGCTGCTTGTTGGATTTTTTTTTGGGGGGGGGCAGTCATGATAGTTCCTTTATGTGAATGCCCAATAGCATCAGTACTGGTGTCTGGTGTTGGTGCTTCCATTTGAGCTGGATCCCATTTTGGCTTTCTGTTCCTCAGGCTCTTCTTCATTTCCATCCCTGCATCTCTTTCAGACATGAATAATCATGAGTCAGAGCTTTGACTGTAGGATAACAACCCCTTCCCTCACTTGATGACCTGTCTTTCTGCTGGAAGTAGGTTCAATAAGTTCCCTCTCGCCACTGTAGGGTATTTAATCTATCCACCCATCCTGGAGTCCTGAGGGTATCTCACTTCTCAGTTATCCAGTACACACTATAGAATCCTCCTATGAAGCACCCACCTCAACCAGCAAGAAAGACGCAACACCGTTGGATTCTTCTTAACAGCTTTTATTGCAGGAACATCTCATTCTTGATATGGGGGACCCCGGGAAACAAAGGCACTCGCCTTAGGTACAAGACAGACAGTGGCTGTAAACTTATCCTCTGGGGATTGGTGGAGTATGAGATACCTTATTAGCATGCTTATCACCCTGGCCTTGAAAATGCCAGAGGAATCTCAGGGACAGGGCTATAATCGTTGTATACCACAAACGACCACTAGATGTCAGTGCCATCTTTAGCCGCTCCCAACACTCCAAAGCTCCTTCCTCATCCGGTCGCCTGTTTCCCTTCCTTCTGGTGGCCCTCCGGTTTCAGTACTATTTTCCCACCTAATAGAAAACCATGTCCCCTCTCCCCAAACCTTTATCCTTTATCCCTTCTCAGTCCCACCCTCCATCTCCCCTTCTGGTTTCTTCCTTCTCCCTCCAAATTGGATAGAAATGTTTTCACTTGCATCCTATCCCTTGATGAACTTTATGAGTTCTGTGGCCTGCGTCTTGAGTATTCTTTACTATTATTGTCTAATATCTACACATTATTGAGAATATACATTGGTTGTTATTTTGGGTCTGAATTACCTCACAAAAGTGGTATTTTTTTAACACAAAATGGATAATTCCATCTATTTGCCTACAAAGATAAGGAAGATACTTAAAAAAATATATAAGGTGCTTTTTTTACTTACATTTCAAATTTAATTCCCCTTCCCGGATTCCTGTCCAAAATCCCCCATCCACTCACCTCCCACTCCCCCATATGGTTATAGCCCACACATTATTCTTTCCACCCCCCATGTTACCCTGCACTGGGGTCAAACCTTGGCAGGACCAAAGGCTTCCCTTTCCACTGGTTCCCCAACAAGGCTATTCTTTGGGACATATACATTTGGAGTCCAGGGCCAGTCCATGTATATTCTTTCAGTAATCAGTTAGTCCCTGGATTCTGTTTGGTTGTCATTTTTGTTATTCTGGAGGTGCATTCTACTTCAACTCTTTCCATGCTTCCTCTAATTCTCCCATTATGTCCATTTCTCTGTTCAGTGGTTTGATGCTACCATTGACCTCTTTATTGGACATGGTCTGGATGTGTCTCTCAGGAGAGATCTATATCTGGTCCCTTTCACTATCCTTTTTTAGCTTAATCAATCCTATCTAGTTTTGGTTATATGCATAGATATAGATTAGATATAGATATAGATACTTATAGATATGGAATGGATATACATACATACAAACACACACACACACATTTTATATATATATATATATATATATATATATATATATATATATATATATATATTCCCATGTGTGTCAGGCTCTGAGTGGCCATACCTTGAGTTGCTGCTCTAACATTTGCTTCCATATCCACTCCTATTTATATTTTTTCCCTTTTTAAGAATGAGTGGGGGCATCTGCAGTTTGGTGATTCTTCTTCTTGAGCATTCGGAGGTCTGTAGATTGTTTCTTGAGTAATCGAACTGTTTGGCTAATATATATTTATCAATGAGTACATACCAAATGTGTTTTTCTGTGCTTGAGTTTCCTCACTCAGGATGATATTTCTAGTTCATTTCATTTGACTGTGAATTTCATGAAGTCGTTGTTTTTGATAGCTGAATAGTATTCCATTGTGTAGTTTTACCACTTTTTTTGAATCCATTCCTCTCTTGAAGGGCATCTTGGTTCTTTCCAGGTTCTAGCTCTTAAAATATGACTGCTATCAACATAGTGGATCATTGTCCTTTTTATATGTTGAACCATCTTTTGGTTATATGCCCAGGAGTGGTATAGCTGGGTCCTTAGTCAGTGTAATTTCCAAATTTCTGAGGAACCTGCAGACTGATTTCCAGAGTGGTTGTACCAAGTTGCAATCCCACCAAAAATGGAGAAGTGTTCCTATTTCTCCATTTCCTCACCAGATTCTGTTGTCACCATAGTTTTTCTTTTTTTTTTAAAACTTGGCCATTCTTACTATTGTGAGGTGTAATCTCAGGGTAATTTTGATTTGCATTTCCCTGATGACTAAGGGTGTCGAACATTACTTTTGGTTCATTTTGACCATTTGATAATACTCAGCTGAGAATGTCTAGCTTTGTACCCTATTTTTAATAGGCTTATTTGACATTTTTGTGTCTACCTTCTTGAGTTCTTTGTATATTTTTGATATTAACCATCTCTCAGATGTAGGATTGGTAAAGACCTTTCCCATTCTATTGGTTGCTGTTCGGTTCTAATTACAGTTTCTTTTCCTGGAAGGCATTTTCTTCAGTAGTGATGGATGTTGGGAGGGATTAGGGGTGGTATCATCATTGGGGTCATGTTCTTGGGTATATGGGTCAGAAAGCAGGATGAGTAAGCCATGTGACTCACACTAGTAAGCACCATCCCATCTATTCTCCCTGCACCAATTTTTGGACTGTAGGTTCCTGCCCTGCTTAAACTCCAGTCCTGCTTAAACACCTGTCCTGACTTCCTTTGGTGATAAGCAATGATATGGAAGAATAAATCAGATAAACCTTTCCTCTACAATGAAGAGATTTTTTTTTGTATAGAAATTTTCATGTAGAAATTGTTAAAGTAGCTTTTAGAGTTCAAAGTAGCAAACTTTTGACTATAGAACAAGGAATATTTTTTTGAATTTTCAATTTTTTTACAGTCAAGTGTTTGCCCCCTCCTTGGCAACCATCCCACAGGTCCTCATTTCCCTCCTCTCCATCTCCAGATATTTCTAAGCTCAGGAAATAAGAACAATGGCAGCTCTATTCTTACCAATAATCATGCCTTTCTTGCAAAAGCTGGCCTGGTAATCAGATGATGATTATTTCCTTGTATACATTTTCCCATCAGTTTAATGATATGATTTGATAAAAAATAATGAATAGATGTTCACTGTGAGAATTCAATGAAAAAATGGCTAATTGTTTTATATAAAAGTTCAGTTTCATAATTCTTTTAAGATTTTCATAAGATTGCTTTTTTCAGATAAACAATAGAGTAATTGATCCTTTCTTTGCAACTGCAAATTGCATACTGCCAGTAAGAGAAACTGGCTTACATAATTATCTTGGTTGCTTATACCATGTTAAGCTATAAAATGTTTCTTAGTGAGAAATGTGTGTGGGTTCTTTGCAACAATTCATCGTTTTAAATCCAAAATTTATAAATGGTTGATCATGGTGAGATATTGGGGAGATGCTTTTTCTTACCTGCATTCATAATTACACTAGAAGAAAATAGAATATAATTACATTTTCATTCTTATAATACTTCCTTTTGCGGGAATATGTGAGAAATGCTTGAAAATAATAAAGTTTAGAATTATTCCATTCAACAAATAATAGCATGTATGCAAAGTGGTTGAAGATTTACTTTATCCTCCAAATGTGTAGATGTGTATGCATTTATTAAAAATTGTTACATCTCTTAATGGTTGCTTCTTCCACCAAGTCTGTAAATGAATCTGTACCTGCTTTACATACTACCAAACCAAAATCTCCTCCTCGAAAAACTGAACACATTGTCCTAGCTAATCTTAGGCAAACAGGTATACATACAAATGCTTATTGATGTGGATTGAACATGCATGCAATGTCAAACCCCATACCTACTCCAATAAGGCTACACCTCTTTAAACTGGCTAAGGTCCAATGGTGACCAATTACATTCAAACCACAAAACATACCTAGCTACATGCATACATATATTCATAGATGACAACTAAAGAAAGAGTGGAATAAACAGAGAGAGTGATATATAGATGATAGGTATTTGGAAACACAACTACATAAGTTCATTCATACATATTTACATACATACATACATACATACATACATACTTATATACATAGATGATCGATAGACAGACACATAGAAGTGATCATAATCTAAAAATTATTCCCCTTAATGATAATCTAAAAATTATTCCGTTTACTTCACATACACACAGACACACACACACATACACACACACACACACACACACACATACAGACACACACACTGAACATAGTTTATTATCCCCAATTAAAACATACAGTTGGGACATTCAAATTTCAAAGTCTTCTACAAACACCTTCACAAAACACAGAATGTTTTTGGATATAGATTTGATTAGTAAACTAGGGTTTCCATTGTTTCTGGCTGTTTCTAGGGATTGTACCCTAAAAACTCTTTCCCATACTTGCTAATTATTTCAGTTATTGGTGTGTACCAAATGATACTTTTAATCCAATGGACAACAATGCTACAGAAGCTGTTTTTGGTTCTGGAGATATTCAATCATATACTCTCAGCTTCAAACCACATCTTTTAAAGACATATCAGTAATAAATAGTCTTCCAGATGACTTCATATGAAGCTGTCACCCAGTGAAAAACAGCACATAACATGAAATAGATTTGTATATAAAATATATACTCACGTGAATATTGGTTAATATGATTACATTTGTAAAAGACATTTACATAGTGCTATGTTTTTGGAACACAAGGGGAAAAGATATGTATACATTGTGAATTCCAAATAGAATAGAAAAATGTGAAATATTTCAGCAGGAAGTTGTTGGTCTTTAATGCCAGTAGATGACTACCACAACCGCGAAATTACAAGACGTCCTCCTCTAAACTTTCAAGAAAACATCACCAAGAAGACAACAACAATCAAAGTAACCATGTCATCTGTGGAGTCTTCAGGAAGATGTGCAGTAACCTGAACATGGTTCCAAGATGTGGGTTAGTATGTAGTGCTTTATCAGCCTGGCAGATTTGTAATCAGCCATCCATGTATGGTCATGATGTTTGGAACCATTCCAATAATGATGGAAATCCTGAAGATGATGAGTGCTATTCAAGCATCTTGTTTCCATGAAGACCTCAAACCTGATAGAAGGAATGTTATATTGATGAACAGGAGAATGGCCAAACCATCTGTGTGCACATTGTATAACTGGGATGCTTATTTGAGCAAAGTGGGAGACCTGTGTGGACAGAAGAGAAAACTGGAGTCTGTTGAATAAAGATGAGGGTATAGAGATCCCACGTAATGAGAAAGTAATGGCTGAAGTGCACTTGGCCAGAGATGGAGTTATAAGATTCCATTAGAGTATGTGGTCACTGTTGAGGTCTTCATATACAGACTGAAAATGTCCCAAACACTTGTCAGAGACTGACTACTTGAGAGAGACGAAAGGGCAAGGAGCATTGGGAAGAAATGAGACCTGAAGAGAGATTAAAATTATACAAGAATCTGAGGGTCAGGGGGCAAATAGGTGAGGGTCTCTTGGGTTGATATTGGAAATTTAAAGACCTTTGTAGAGGGAACCAGCATATTAGGTTGGGTAGAGTTTAAATATGCATACACTTTAGTTGACAAGAGATCAAAGACCCACCCTACCTCATGCAGTGGGGCACAATCCAATGACTGCCTTTTCAGTCACTAGATCATCATCAGAGACTAGAGCATCTTCCCACTCTAGTGAATGTGCTACACAGTCAGGTTGCAGTCTGAGCATTCATAAAAAATCTGGTTGACATCCACAGGTTGGTTCACCTCCTCAACCATATCTTCCCCTGCTAGGTCTAGGTATGAATGGTGGAGAACTTATCATCTTGTATTTCCTTGAGACAGTGAGTTTCTGCTCTGGGCTGTACTTGCGAATCCTGGGTGATCTAGAGGCTACGTTCGGAGCATCAAAATATTATAGGTCCTAAAATTTAGAGGTGTGTGTGTGTGTGCGTGTGTGTGTGTGTGGGTTTGTGTGTGTGTAAAACTTACTGTATCAGAGGAGGACAATATGACTTCCTCCTTGATCAGAAAGGCATATTTGAAGACTGCTTAGGAAAAATGAAATCTAAGTGACATTGAAAATATTCAGAGGTAAAAATAGAAATTCCTTTGTTCACAACAGAAAGACTGGAGGACCAATTAAATTGACTAAGTAAGAGCACTCCCACAAGATAATATGGAGAAGGTCTGAAAGCCTTTGAATTGTGGATATTAGTACAGGTTTATTAGAAAAGGCAGGGTTGGGAGTCTTTGATGAGACGTCAAATATTTGGGGTATAATTGGGGATAGGAAACAGTCTAAAAGCCATTTCTGTCAAAAAGGACACTCAGGGTACATAGGAGCAGTCCATAGCAGGAACTGGCTGGTTTCTTCCAGTGCCTAGAACTGAAAAAAAAAAGTACCACAGCTCCCTGCAACCACATCCCATGGAGAAGGGAGCTGGATCTTCAGAAATGCAGAAACTCCTGACAATCCAGAGCAGACAAATACGTTCTGCCTACCTTCTTGAACATACAGGAAATAACCTAGTGCCATCTGTGCATCTTGGGTACAGGGACCTGGGAGAAGTCAGCTGAAGGACAATATTGTTGTCTGGCTGTGCGGAGAGCTGAAAAGCAGTTGGTAAGAGTGCGTACACACTTGAAAGCAGAGGTAAGACCAACTTTGCTGCACCAAGTTACCTGATGTTTGGACTCAAAGACACAATGAGAAGATCAAATGTAAGAATATTAGGTATAAAAGAGAGTGAAGACTTCCAACTTAATGGGCCAGTAAATATCTTCAAAAAATTTATTGAAGAAATCTAACCCAACCTAGAGACAGAGATGTCTAAAAACATGCAAGAAGCCTACCGAGCTCTCTATAGATTTTACCAGGAAAGAAATTCCTCACATCACATGATAGTCAAAACACCAAATACACAAAATAAAGAAGTTTAAAGGCAATACGGGAAAAAGATCAAGTAACATATAAAGTCAGACCTATGAGAATTACACAAGGTTTCTCAGCAGATACAATGAAAGTCAGAAGATCCTGGACAGATATTCTCTAGACAATAAAGGAACACAAATCCCACTCCAGTCTACTATAGCCAGGAAAATTTTCAACTAACACATATGGAATAACAAAGATATTCCATGACAGAACCAAATTTATACAGTCTTTCTACAAATCCAGCCCTACGAAGGATAATAGGTAGAAAACTCTAAGACAAGGAGGGAAAAAGCAAAAAACTAATCTTTCAATGAAACCAAAAGAAAAGAGACACACAATCATGATTCTACCTCTAACAACAAAAATGAGAGAAGAAACAATCACTATTCCTTAATATCTCTTAACAACAATGGAGTCAATTCCCTAATAGAAAGACATAGACTAAATGAATGGATACATAAAGAGGACACAGCATTTTGCTGCACGTAAAAAACAAAACTCAGAGACAGAGACAGACACTACCTGAGAGTATTAGGCTAGAAAACAAATTTTGATGAAAATGGTCTGATAGAAGGAAAGTGGAGTTGCCATTCTACTATGGAATATAATCGACTATCAACCAAAAGTTTTCCAAACTAGAAAGGAAGGAAATTGCATATTTATCAAAAGAAAAACCCACCAATAGGAACTCTCAATCCTATATATGTATGCTCCAAATACATGAGCACCTGCATTCATAAAAGATACCTTACTAAAGCTCAAAGCACCCACTGCTCCTCACAAAATAATAGTCAGAGATTTCAAAACCACATCCTCATCAATGGACAGATCATGGAAAAAAGAAATTAAACAGAGACCTAGACAAACTAACAGAAGTTGTGAACAAAATGGACATTACAGATATTTATAGAATAGTTCATCCTAAAACAAAAGAATATACCTTCTTCCCAGTACCTCATAGTATTTTCTCCAAAATAGATCATATAACCGGTCACAAAACAGGTCTCAACAGATCGAAAAAGACTGAAATAAGTCCATGCATCCTATCAAACCATGACAGACTAAGGCTGGTCTTCAATAACCACAAAAACATGAGAGAGCCCACACATACATGGAAGTTTAACAGTGCTCGACTCAAAGATAACTTGTCAAGCAAGAAATAAAGAAAGATTAAAGACTTTTTAGAATTTTATAAATGTTATGGCACAACATACATATGCTGTACTCAACAATAAAAGAACTTCTGGAGGAATCACCATTCCTTACCTCAAGCAGTATTACAGGGCAATAGTGATTTAAAAAAAGAAACAACAACAACAACAACAACAACAACAACAACAAACCATAGTATTTGTACAGAGCCAGGAATGTTGATAAATGGAATAGAACTGAAGACCCCAAAACAAACAAACACATCACTGGTCACTTGATATTTGACAAAGAAGCTAAAACGATCCAATGGGAAAAAAATATAGGATTTTCAACAATTGGAGGGCAGCATGTAGAAGTATGCAAATCGATTTATTTTTATTGCCCTGTACAAAGCTTAAGTGCAAGTGGATCAAAGACCTCTACATCAAACCCAATAAACTGAAACTAACAGAAGAAAAAGTAGAGAAGAGTTGATCACATGGGCACTGTGAAAAATTTCCTGAAACAAACACCAGTGGCTTATACTGTAAGATCAAGAATCAGAAACGGACTTCATAAAACTGCAAAGCTTCTGTAAGTCAAAGAACACTGTTATTAGGACAAAACAGCAACCAATTGATTGGGAAAAGATCTTTATCAATCCTACACCTCAGACAGAGCTAATATCCAAAATATACAAAGAACACAAGAAGTTAGACACCAGAGAGCCAAGTAATCTATGAAAAATGGGGTACAGAGCTAAACAGAGAATTCTCACCTAAGGAATATCAAATAGCTGAGAAGTGTGTCAAGAAATGCTCAACATCCTTAGTCATCAAGGAAATAAAAATACAAACAGTCCTGAGGTTCCACCTCACACCAGTCAGAATGGCTAAGATCAAAAACTCAGGTGACAACAGATGGTGATGAGGTTATGGAGAAAGAGGAACACTCCTCCATGGTTGGGGGGATTGCAAATATGTATGATCATTCTGAAGTTTCCTGAGAATATTGGCTAGTGCCCTATCTGAGGACCCAGCTGTACCTGTACTCTGCATACACCCAAAAGTTGGTGTAATATTCAACAAAGACACATGCTCCACTATGCTCATAGAAGCCTTATTTTTAATAGCCAGGAACTGGAAAGAATCCAGATGCTCTTCAACTGAGAAATGGATACATAAATTCCATCTGTACAATGTTCCACTATTCTGCTTTAAAAACAATGAATTCATGAAACTCATAGGCAAATCGATTAACCTAGAAAGCGTCACACTGAGTGAGGTAACCCAATCACAGAAAAAGACACATAGTATGCACTCCCTGATAAGTGGATTTTAGCCCAAAAGTTCGAATTCGGCAAGATACGATCCACAGACCACATGAAGTTCAAGAAGAATGATCAAAGTGTGGAAGCTTCACTCCTTCATGAAAGGAGGAACAAAAACATTCACAGGAGGGTATGTGGAAGCAAACGTAGAAGCAGAGACTGATGGAACAGTAATTTATGCCCCACCTGTGGCCCATATACAAACATACAGTCATCAAAAGTATATAAGATTGATGAAGCTAAGAAGTACATGCTGACTTGAACTGGATATAGATGTCTCCTGAGAGACATAGCCAGAACAGGTCAAATTCATATTTGAATCCTAGCAGAAAAATACTAATCTTACAATGGAACACCTGTTGGAGGAATTACAGATGTGATTGAAAGACCTGAAGGGGCTTGCAAACTCATAGGGACAACAATGCCCAGGGAGTATAAAGTCTCGGCCACCTCGTCCAGCATGGAAGACGCAACACCACACCGTCGGATCCTTGTCAACAGCCTTTATTGCAGGACAACTTCGTTGCTGATACAGGGACAATGAGCAGCCAAAGTGCTTGCCTTACATACCCAGCAGGCTGAGGCTATGGTAATTGCCCTTTAGGGATTGTCGGATCATGAATCACCTCATTAGCATGGTACTGCTCCCTCATTAGCATATTACTGGCCATCTGATGCCAGGTGCAAAGCCTGGGCATGTGCAGTACCATTGTTTACAACAGGAGGGTGCCCTACATCTCCCCCTTTTTTGTTTAATATAATGACTGGTCTGGGTCTGGGTGTCACGTCAATTTTGTCATTATTTCTTTCTTAGGTCGTTCTCATCTAAACACGGCCATACCCGTCATAGAGCTACCTTATGGCCACTGGGCCCCATGTCATAGGTTCATCCAAGCTCTAGGAAAGTTGCCCATCTCTGGATACAATGACTCCACATGACAATGACAAAAATGATCTAGGGCGAACTCTTAATCTATCAAAGAGGACAGCCATATGTTGGGAGAAGCACCTTTTTAATGGTGGTCATAGCCTGTGAAACAACCACTTTGTGACTGGAATGTTCTCTTTTTAAATGGCCAATAAGCCAGAGACCTACTCTGCATCCCAGGAGGACAATAGCTCCCCAGGCAAACATGCCCGCCCACTCCTAAAAAAGGGAGAAATTGTTGGTAATACATGAGGTCAAATCTTCAACTTTGATGGCGTCCAACCTAGTGCTGTTGAGGACAGCAATCTGCATCAGCAATTGTCTTGATAATTGCTCTGTTTTCATGGACCAGTTTCCTTTCAGATAATTCGAGATTTCTTTGCTCTGTTGGGAATTCTGAGAAAAGTTAGCTTGTAAAGGAATAATGCATAAATCTCTAAGGGAGGAAACACAGGACATTTGCGACATATGACACAGTGCTTCAATTTGTTCTTGAAGTAAATCTATCATTTGATTAGGTAATAGAAAGCCAGATGCCAAATGGGTACATTGCTCACATTAGAGCTTATATTATATTGAATTTTGAAATGTGGCTCAACGCACAACATGCAGGGCAGGGAAGAGTTCTTAAACAGTAAAACATAAGGTATGTGACACTGGAAAGTTAATGGCGGCATACCGTTGGGGCATTTCTCCATTTGGCTCTATAAAGGGAACAACACACAAACAGGAGGTAGAGAAAAAGGTTGGCAAAACAGGAGAATAGCTATGAACTGGCATGGGTACTGGCCAGGATCTGGCAATAGCCCACAAGATGAGTGAATCAACCAGGATTACCATTCCCTGTTATAGTAGGGTTCGTAGTTTGCCCTTCAGGAAGAGCAGAAGGCAATTTTCAAGTCAAGTGCTCACGTACCCAAATTGGGTTTTCTTGATTCTGCGGAAAAACACAAACAGCTACCCTAGATCTCGAAATCACAGGATATGTGCCACGCCTTTCATCAGTTAAGACATCTTTCTACTTTACTTCTGCATTAGTCATAAGTATAGTAGCAGCTCCCGATCAGCGGCAGAGCGACCATGTGCATTCCAAATTAAGAAATTTAGAGTAAAAAGAGCTAAAGAAAGTTGATCTTTTGGAGTTCAGCCACTGTCAATTCCCTTTTTTTGTTTTTGTATAAGCTCTTTTAAGGTATGATGCGCTCTTTCCACAATTCCTTGACCCTTAGGATTGTATGGTTATCCTGAATTATGACCGACCAGCATTGTCTGGCAAAATGCCAAAAGAACTTTGCAGTGTAGGCAGGCCCGTTGTCCTTTTTGATACTATCAGGCTTTCCCCAGGCTGCCCATGCCTCTAAGCAATGACTAGTGTCATTATGAGCCTTTTCACCAGTCATCAGAGTACCGTGTACATTACTGTAACAGGTATCAACAGAAACATGAGCATATTTTAAATTTCCAAATTGAGATATGTGTGTGACATCCATCTGCCAAAGTTTTAGGGGAATCAGTCCATGAGGGTTAATCCCCACATGAGGAGGGTTGTGAAACTGAATACATTTCTTGAAATGTAATACCACATCATGAGCTGCAGCTCTAGAGATTTCAAATTTTTGTTGAAGAGTGAAAGCAGGAACATGATACTTTTGATGAAATTCTCTAGCGAGATAAACTGGAGCTGCATGAAAAATAAATACTCTATGAGTACTAGCATTCACCAGGGCATTATTACTGGCCATGGGACCAGGCAAATTAGTATGAGCGCGAATATGTTGTATGAAAAACTTATTTTTTCTGGCCCAAATCAATTTTTGTAATTCTAAAAGAATTTGACATACAGTACTATTCGATTTAATTGGCCCTGCAATTTCAAATGAGCGCAGACCGTTAACCACATAAGCAGAGTCAGAAATTAAATTAAAAGAATTATGAAATCTTTTAAAAACTTCCAATACAATTTTACATTCTGTAATTTTGGGGGTGCCTGGACTGTATTGAATTAATACTGGTTCTTGAGAATCAACCATATAGGGACGTACACTGTTTTTGAGCAATCTGTATAAATATTTAATGCTCCAGACAAAGACTCTGATGCAGTGACCTTTGGAAAAATCACCTGATGTTCAACGAAAAAATTGTAGCAAAGGATCCTTAGGTTAATGATTGTCATACTCTCCATCAAAACTACAGCGTAATATGGCCCAATCATTTATCAAGGAACACAATTTTTCTATGTGAGCTGTTGTATATGGTATAATAATTCTCTTGGGTAAAATACCAAAATGCTGAATACAAGACTTAAAGCCTAACACAGCAATCTGTGCAACACCAGAAGGGTAATATTCAACGGTCTTATTAGGAGAAATATGGGGATAAAGCCAAAGTTATACTGAAGGTTATACGGAGGTGCTGTTGGTATAACCACTTTCTTGCCTAATTGTCTGACTCGTTGCAACGTGGCAGTAGTGTGTAGCCAGTCTGGATCATATCTCTCCCTCTTACACTTAGCAGCCTCTTCCTCGAGATCAGTCTCATCATCCCACAATCCAGTCTCCAAAACACCGAGTCTATCATTCATGCTACAAGGATTGACTGCAAATTCCTACATGTGAACACATGATGTTGTGGTCTCCAATACCTCAATAAAGAGACATTGCCTTAAAATATTTTAGAAGCCTGGTTTGTAGGATAAGATTTCCATAAAAATACCATCCCAATTTAGACCTGTTTCCTTAGATTGGCTCATGCCACACGTTGTCTACAATGACTCCATCCAAATTTACCAGTTTTATGTCAACTTTCTGTTACCAATGTTACATTTTTTAAACCATATCCAATAATTTAAAAGCAAATAGTCCATTACCAAGGCATGTAGAGAATATTTATACATTTAAAACCAATCAGAAACGAAATTGAAGTGGATACACATACCTTTAATATTTAAATCAATCACCATTTTTACTTTTTCTAGCTGTCGTTTTAAGAGAAACACCTTGTCACCTGTTGAGTCCAATAATCACAGTCAAAGATTTTTCTAAGAGAAACAGCCATCAGTTCCATTACCTTAGAAGCTGTGAAGCTCCTGGCCACCACTTGTCACGCCCACCTCGTCCAGCAAGGAATATGCAACATGGTTCGATCCTTGTCAACAGCCTTTATTGCAGGACACCTTCATTGCGGATACGGGGACCTCGAGCAGCAAAAGCACTCGCCTTATATACACAACAGTATGCTAAAAATCCTTCAGGGATTGGTGGGGCATGGGTCACCCCACTACCACCCCTCTGTCATCCCACTATCACCCCACTATTGTCCTCCAGGGATTGGTGGAGAACAAATCACCTCACCAGCATGGTACCGCCCCCTCATTAGCATATTACTGGCCAACTGACACCAGGTGCAAAACCCGCGCATGCACAGTACTATTGTTTACCACAGGAGGGCGCCGGATCATACAGCTGCAGTGATGAGGGGATAAGCCTGCACACGCACTGTAAGTTGTTTACATTCAGATGGGGCTGGCTGTCAGCGCCATCTTTGTTTTGCCGCACCGCTCCCTACATGATCCTTCCACACATGGGATCAGGAGCTGGGAGCCTCTCAGAAGCATTTGGACTTCCCTGCTTCTAATGGTTCCTGGAAATCGGAGAGTTTATATCATTAATATTTTTATCCCAAAACCCAGGTGTTTGGAAAGACACTGATCTTTTCCTTAGAGTTAATGGTTTTTATTCTTTTTTGCCCAGAAGAAGATGGTCCTAAGGAAGAAGTGAAAAACAAGTATTGTGTCCTCAGCTCAGAGCAAATTCCTAGATTATTTGGATACCTATAGAGCAGTATGTGTCTGATAGTGGTATTTGGGAGAGAGAGTGCTAGAAATGTGGACTTCATCATCTCTGTCATTTCACTAGTATTATTCTGACTATAAGTCCCTGAGAGAGACCCTTTGGATTACTGAGTCAATAAGTCTGATTAGCTGCTAATTTTCCTTTCTTTTCATTCTTTCCATTTTTAATTTGTAGCAATTTTTATAGCTTTTTTATTGGATATTTCTATATTTACATTTCAAATGTTATTTCCTTTCCCAGTTTCCTGTCCATAAGATTTCTAGCTTGTCCCCTTACCTTTCTTCTATAACCCCTTTACTGTGCCTTGACATTCCCTTGAACTATCAGTAAAAACTAGGGAGAACCAAGGGCTTATCCTAACATTGATTCCCAACATCGCATTCCTCTGCCACATATACAGTTGGAGCCATAGGTCTGTACATAAACAGCCTTTGAATATTGGTTTATTAACAGAAAGCTCTGGTTAGTTGAACATGTTTTTCTTATGGGGTTGAAAGACTATTCAGCTCTTGCAATACTTTCTCAACATCTACAAACAAGGGGTCTGTTTTCAGTTCTCTGGTTTCCCACTAGCAATCACTTCTGTATTTGACATGGTCTAGCTGTGTCTCTAATGAAAGTTCTATAAATATTTATTGGCAAATGCACATCTTAACTTCATCAATCTTATCTAGTTTTGGTATCTGATATATGCATATATATCATATATATATATGTATGTATATATATATGTATGTATATATATATAAGTATATATATATATAAGTATATATATATCATATATATGTGTATATATATAAGTATATATATATACATATATATATATATATATATATATATATATATATATATATATATATATACACTTTTGTTGGCTCCTACAACTATGAATTTTGATGGAATATTTACACGGATTCTCCGCAACTAGGTCAAGAATATAGGATCCACAAATGACAATGCCAAAGAGATTCCCTCCTGTTCATATGAACCTGTTGAAGTTGAGGTTTCACTGGACCTCAAGCCATTCCTCTCGCTGCACATCCCTCTGAAATTAATGTTTGGACTGAAGAAACAATCATGGTAAAATATCGAAAACCCTCATGTCTTGCCCTGGGAACACAGTAAGGTAGCTATTAGTGAACTGTTATCTAATAGAACTGCAGAACTGCATTCTGTAGTCCATGTTGTCCTTTCTTTAGCTGATGTCTGGTAATTTTTGTATAAAATGAGGATTTGGGAGTTCATCATTTGAAGTATGATCACAATATTTCCACTGTTTATTCACTCTGTAGCTGGGCCAAGTTTGTTGCCTAATTCATTGCAAAAAATTGAATTGGAAAAATGAAATTTTTGAGTACACATGCAGGAATATATATAATATCCCCTATCAATGAATGTACAATCAGAAAATGTAACACTATATTCACTCAATTAAAGTTCTGTAGGGAAAATACTGGTACATGGGAAACTGAGAAAACCTAGGGATTTGATATGTATTTCACAGGATTGGACCTGGGAACAAAATAAATCGCCATAAGAATCTCCTTAACTCCTTGTTCCTAGGTCTTTTCTACCCATGCCAAGCCCCTAACTACCTTTTTCCATTCAGAGCATGTAACCACTAATGAAGCAGAGAGAAGTCACTAGCTTTAGAGAGATGTAGTATGTAAAGGTTTCCACTGTGTCACAGGAGACACTCCTGGAAAGTGCACCCTCAAATCTGGTCAATGTAAGGATATTTGTTCAGCAGGTAGGCTATGTCAGTTCTCAGTGACATCATCATTAGGCCCTGCCTGAACTGTCTCTTGACTTCTGGAGATCCCTATCTTCTTCTGTGATTCACAAGTGTTGTCATGATAGCAACTGCCACTCAGATATTCCTTCAGTAAAACAGGGTTTTCTAATTTGCCTCTAATTCATAGTAAAGATCCATTTGGGAGGGAGAACAAAGATATGAAAAGATCAGAGATCGGGAGAAGGAAGCTGCCCTTCTGTCTTGGTATAAAAGAAGAAGAAATATGTGGTCAATTGGAAAGCTCAGTGAGATCTGGGTAGATGTTGAGTGGATTCGTCAAGGAGAGAGACTTGATCTGAGCGTTCCACATATGGGAATCAGGAGTTAAGAGCCTCTCAGAAACAGCTGGTCTTCCCTGTTCTCATGGCTTTTGGAAGTCAGAGAGTTTATATCATTAATTTCTTTCTCCCAAAAGGCATGTCTTGGGAAGGACACCATTGTTTCCTGAAATCTCATGGCTTTTATTCTTTTTGCCCAGAAGAAAATGTCCTGAGGATGAAGGGAAAGACAAGTATTGTGTCCTCAGCTCAGAGTAAACTCAACCATGCCTTGCATTCCTACAGTGCATTGTTTCTGACACTGATATATGGGAATGGGAATTCCTTCTTGTTAAGACTTCATCGTCTCAGTTTCTCCACTCTTATTTCTCTTATTTCACACACTCAAATCCTACAAATATTTGACTTCCTCTGTGCTGTGTGTGGCATACTGGATTTAGCCAAGTTATGAAATATATACTCCACAAGTAAGTTAAAGCAAAAGTCAATAAAGAATTCAGAATTCCTCCTCCTTTCTTGAGAAAGCATTCTGTGAATGAGCAATGCATATATTTTAAATTTTAAGAGCTATGACTTGAAATCAGTAACAACTGAATCTCCCTTTTCAAACAGCATTTCTCAGATGTCAAGTGATTCAACTTTGATTTCATGTACTTGTAATTGCTCAGTTCTCATGATTGTAGGATTGAACTAGGTCATTACTGGACATAATTGTGTAGGGACAGTAAGAGCTTTGACAATTCTTCAAGTTGGAAAACCTAATAAACCATCCTAGCAACAGTTTAATTCAAAAGGGAGAAATCTGTGCTTGGGTAAAGTCCAGAGTTCTTGGACACTCCAATCTGTTGAAATATTAACTCTGCCAAACCCATAAAACTGTTTCTGTTACTCTTATACGTTTTAATCTCATGAAATTTTTGCCCCTCTCCTTTTCTCTCTTTATAATTATCCCTCTAAACATTTTAACACTTTGCACATTAAAAGTTGTCTTTTGTCTATAGTAGAATATTTGTTGAGTTTCATAAAAGTAGGTGATTTATTGTAGTAAAATATTCTATTCACAATTTATTGTATTAATTTTATTAATTCATCAAAAACTGACTTATTTATATTATCTACTTATCCTTTAAACTATAAAAGCTTTGATTTATTGAAGTCTTTACAGTCTTTCAGAATATTGGCTGCATCGTTCTTATATGTATTCAGGATGGATAATATGTACTTCTTATGTCTTCTTACTAATAGTGTGCTTTATAACTATGACAATCTATGGTTTTTGTTATATATTTTGAGATTATTTTGAATGCAATATTTCCCGGATTTCTCTCCCATGGTTTGAAGTTGTAATACAGAAAAGATAATGAGTTTTGTGTGTTAATTTTGTATTCTACTACCTCATGAATGTATTTTTAGCTTTAAGAAACTTATTTTTTCAGAGAAAAATTGTCTATTAATGATCACTTCTATCTAATTTACATTGGTTTTGGCATTTTAAATATTTTTATCCACAGTATTTTATTATATATTATCAGATTATTTTGAGGGGGATTTTTCAATAGATTTTGTAAAAGTATGAATTGGATTGGTGTAAAGGAAGGCTAAGGAATTTTGTGTGTTACTATTGTATTCTGCTTTTATGAATGTATTTTGCACTCTTAAGAGACTGATACAATTTTAGAGTTTTTAAAATGGTACCATGATATCTGCATATGAGAAAAATATAACTTCTTCACTTTTGTATTACATGGATCTTCTTCAGTTGTCATAGAGATTTAGCTAAAATTAAAAATACTGTACTACATAGGTAAGAAACCAGAGTATATTTTTTCTTGTTCCTGATTGCAGTGGAACTGCTTTGACTTTTTCTCTCTTTATCACAACGATAGTGGTGGGCTTGCTCTACCTTGCCTTTATTATGTTGAACTATATACTTTATAGCTATAGCTTCTCCAGGACTTCTGCCTTGAATGGATATATTATTTTTTACCAGTAATTTTTTTGCACATAATAAAATAATGGTGTCTTTGTGCCTTTTATCATTTTATGTAGTACCATACATTTGTTGATATACGATAAATCAAACTTGTATGTCTCAGATTTAAGAAAGCTTACCTGGTTAAATATTAATTTTATTGTCACCTTGAATCTGTTCACATGTATTCTATTGAGAATATGTGATTATCCGTGGAAATAATCTGTAATACTAACACTTCCTCTCCTTCTGTCAGTCGTCTGTAATTCTTTCTTCCTCTCTCTGTACCTTTCCGTTTTCTTCATTGTCCCCCTGTCTCACTCTTTCTCCTTTTTTTCTCTTTCAATTGTTGGACAATACCAGATTCAAAATAGAATTTTATTGTATTCAATACTTTGGCCCACTTTATGGAATAGTCTAAGAAACGGTCAATGCTCTTTAAATGTCTAATTAAATTTTTAAACTGAACACATGTGGTCCTATGATATTTTATGTGGGAGATATTAAATATCTTACGCTGTGTCATTGTTTAGTATATTGCTGTTTAAATTATGCATATTGAGCTGATTTATTATTGGTATATCAAATACATCTAGTAAATCATTAATGTTTTAAAAAATATTATAACTTTCTGACTGTAAATATAAAGTGTTTTCTCCACATCTCCTCTCTTCTCTTTAATTTTGTTAATTCCACTCTTTCTTTATCTAATTTGGCCAGAGGTTATAACAGTCTTGTTAAAATTTTCCAAGAATGGACTGTTCTTTCATTCATTATATTGTTGTCTTCGTTTTATTGATTTCAGCCATGCTGAATTGGATATACATGTTATACACCTTCCACAAGGCTCAAAAGCAACCCTGAAAGAAAGGGAAAAGAGACAGTAGGTGCAAAATTGTGGGGTGCATCATAGGGAAATCGTGTGTTCAGGATACGAAGAGTGCTGTCCTCATGACACACAGCAGCTGTGGTTCCCTACACAGATTCAACCCAGTCAACAGTAAAGAATGCAGTGAAAATCCTGAAAGCTGTTACTCCTAACGGACATACGATGGACAGTTAGTGTCTTCTGTTGGAGGGTTGAACAATTTTTGTAAGGGTTTATCATGGGGTTATCAAACAGTATTTTAATGTAGAGGTTACAGAAAAGTAGGATTCAAAGAAACAGAGTGATGTGTGTAAAATAAATGGAAAAATTATCGTCAAAATACTTTGGTGGAAATTCTCAAAAAAATTAAACAATTAAAGTATATTCCTCAATAATATGTACATAGAGAATGTTTTATTATATACGGATGTTTCATGAAGTGACCTTAATGAATTTTGTCAGCTACAACAGATCTGGCAATTCTCTGAGTTTAATGGGAGCACATTATATAATTTGACCTTAGTAAATTTAATTTAAAGTGGCTATTTTCAAAAATACTAAGCATTATTTACATGCCACGCTCAGCAATGAGCTTCTATAAATCAAAATAAAAAACTAAAAAGGTATATATCAAGAGAAAATAATTAAATTGAGCTACATATCTAAACAAAATGTTCACAATTGAAGAAACACAAATCAATAAGAATCTAATGGCAAATATGTGTCACTGTTATACATTATAGAAATGCAAAACTAAATTATTCTGAGATATTTTCATCCCTTTCAGAAAACTTAGTTTAATACCACATGAGCCAACTTATCTTTACTGTCTTATGGAGAGAGGGGAGCATTCCTATTCTCCTGGTGGGAAGGCAAAGTTCTATAACAACTTTTGAAATCAATGTGATGTTTCTTTGGAATATGGAAATGGAAACACCTAATGATATAACTCGAGGGTATATAATCAAATGTTGATTCATCCTAGTATATAGACACCTGATAATTTGGAAATATTCAAGTTATTCCTTAACAAAAGAATGCATAAAGAAAATGTGGTGCTTTTACAGTTTGGAAAACGGAAAGCATGTAATTTTCAATACAAGGAATGGATCTTGTGAAAGTCATCATAGATGAGGTAATCCAGGTCAAAAAGTAAAAATGGGATCCTAATTCACTTTAATCTGAATTTTAATTATCCAAACTGTGTACCTGTATGATCAGTTTAGTGTAAGTGTCAAGGGACATGGTCCAGACTGTCCTCATTTTGGGAAGTACAAATGTACTTATGGATTGCTGAGGGACGCAGTCAGGAACAGGATTGTCAAATGTGAAGAAACAGGGAAGAGGGTGACAATGGAGGGAATGTAGAGAAGTACAGAAAAAATTGAGAGACATTTGAGGCATGGAATGGAAACCTAATGGAATAGAATACGAAATATTTTTTTTTAAATTTTCATAGAGGTAACTAAATATGTATAGCTACAAGTACAAAAGTTAAAACGTTGATTGGGTTTATCTATGTGAAATTTCAATACTAAGTAATTTATGAAAATTATGCATTTCAACATTCAGTAAACTGAAACCATACAGATAATGAATATATAGTCATTAAGGAGACAGATGTGAACATCTCTAGTGTAAACATAAATATCTTATATTATAAATAGTATATGTGTAAAATAATCTACTCATTTGTTTATATTTTGAATGTCATTGCCCAAACTGGTATTTTTCTTGAATCCTCAAAGCCATTCTGATTCTCTTCGTTTCTAATATGGTGCACCCCAATCGCCTTGCCCACTTCCACTTTAGCCCTGCAACATCCCCCTTCTCTGGGATATAACGTCTACACAGGACCAAATGTCTCCCTTCACAGATATGGCAGATGAGGCCGTTATCTTCTCCATATGCTCTATGATCTATGTAGCAGAAGTCATTGACTGACCCACATATATTCTGATTGATAGTAAATTTCCTGAGCCGCTGAAGGGTAAACTTAATGATCCTGTTGTTCTTCATATTAGGCTCCAATCCCCTTCAGATCCTTCAGGAATTCCCCTAACTCTTCTTTTCTGGCTGTCAGGTTCTGTCAATTGGTTAGCTGTATCTACATCTGTCACTGTCAGGTGATGGCGGAGCCCCTCAGAGGACAGACATATTAGGGTCTTATCTGCAAGCATATCTTGACATCGGGAATAGTGCGAGGATTTAGAGTCTGTGGATGAAATGGTTCTTATGGTGGGGTGGTCTCTGAAGGGTCTTTCCTTCAGTCTTTGCTCTGTTTTTGTATTTGCATTTTTTAGACCTTGGATATTTATAGGATAAAGATTTTGAACTGGGTGGGCAGCACTATTCCTTCACTGGGGGGCATTTCTAGCTACAGGAAGCAGTCTCTAGTGGTTCTATCACTTTGCTGCTTGGTATTTCAACTACCGTCATTCCAGTAGGTTTATGGGAACCTCTTGCATCCCTGGCACCTGGGACTTTCCTGGTGATACCCAAGTTCAACACCAACAACTGATGATTATTGTCATCTAATCCTCTTTTCCTCTTTAATACTCTCTTGTCTCTTTTCATTGTTGCAACTCCCCCCTTTGTCCATCATTCTCTACCTCTAAATAAGTCCCTCCATCCCTCTGCCTTCTAGATTATTTTGTTCTCCCTTCTAAGTTGGTTGCATGCATCAGCAATTTGGCCTTCTAATGTGTTTCCCTTCATGTGATAAAATGCTCTGTATAGTGGGCATTCTGAGCTTTGGGGCTAACATCCACTTGTCACTAAGTTCATCCCATGTTATGGCCTTTTTGATCTCTGTTACTTCACTAATTTCCAGCTCCATCCCTTTGCCTACAAAGTTTTTGGCGTCCTCATTTTTAATACCTGAGTAGGGTTTCTTTGCTTAAATATAGCACACTTTCTCTATTTATTCCTCAGTGGAGTTGAGGTAAATCACGCTTGTTTCCAGCATTCGACTATTTTAAGTAAGGCTGCTGTGATCCTGTTCAACCACATGTCCTTGTTGTATGTGGATCAAGTTTGGGTATATGTGTTAAAGTGAGTAGTAAAGCTGGGTCTTCAGGTAAAGCTATTTGCCATTTTCTCTGAACCTCCTCATTGATATCCAAAGTGGCTCTACAGGTACTAATACCACAAGCAGTGGAGGAATGTTTCACTTTCTCTATAGTGAAAAAGATTTTTCACTGCTACTGAATCAGATTTTTATCTTAGTCATTGAGATTGGTGTAATGTAGTATCTGTGGTTCATTTTTATTTGCCTTTTTCTGATAACTATGGATGTTGAATATTTCTTGATGTGTTTTTCAGCTATTGAGATACCTCAGTTGAGAATTCTTGGTTTACCTCTCTAACCAATTTTAAAAGTTTGGATATTGGGTTGTCTGGGGCACTAAGGAAGAAGATATCAATGTGGAGGGGACAACCATTATAAAAGGTGAGGGGAAGAGGTTAGGGGTGATGGACAGGAAAGTAGAGAATATTATCTGTAATCTTTCATCAGTGTAACTATGCATGTATGTATGTATGTATGTATGTATGTATGTATGTATGTATGTATCTATCTATCTATCTATCTATCTATCTATTACACTGATCTATCATATATTGCAGTACTTTGATATGTTTTCTACCTCAGATAGGTGTGGTAGTAGCCTCTAGTTATGTCACATGCTGGAAAAGCTAATTAGTTATGTCTCATGCTAAAACATATTCAGTCACATAACTAAAGAAAATATTTGGGTTATTATGAAATAAATGAGAAATTTGATAGTATAAAATTAATTACCTATATTGAATCTCTTTTCTGAACTGTAAATTTAAAATGAATCAAAATTTTAAAGCAGCTTTTAAAATTCTTGAGTACTAATATATATATTAGAAGCGTTTCAAAAAATTAGAAAAGAGAGTGCATGTGTATGTTACATATATATATATATATATATATATGTATGTGAGTACATGTATATATATGTGGCCACATACACATACACACACACACACACACACACACACATATATATATATATATATATATATATATATATATATATATATATGTACATGTATATATATGTGGCCACATACACATATCCACACACACACACACACACACGCACGCACACACACACACACACATATATATATATATATATATATATATATATATATATGTACATGTATATATAAACATTTATACAACATATAAGTATATGTCTTTATGTACACATACACATATAGACATATATACACATACATACATACATACACACACATACATACATACATACATACATACATACATACATACATAAATGCTTTAACAATGCAAAATCCTTGCTTTTAAAAGGATTTGTCTAGGCATGATGTATATGGTTTAGCCAAATAAGAGAAAAATGATGTTATTGCTAAATGTCTTTGTCTGAGTACTCACTTCTGCTTGTTTAACATGATGATGGTTCTACCAATTTGACTTCTATGTACTTGGGGATTGAAATGATGTCCTTTGCTTCTCTAATTCACTCATACACTTTCTCCAAAAATAAGTGATTCCTTATCCCTACAACGAGATGGCATGTGCCTTTAGCCAAACATAATAGCAAAATTAACAAAGGAGCTTCATGTCTTACAAACATTATTTTATAAACTTGCTTGAAATCATAGTTTTGATAATTATCATCTTGACCAAACGCACCATCAGGCTTACATATTCACGTTTTTTTTAACTAAATGTACTTTATTTCATACAAGAGTAAGAACAAGTAACTGCAATTGAGGTGGTTTTAAGAGTTTGCAGTACCATTACAGATCATAGGTTAAAGTGTTTAAACTTTTTATATTGGAAACATGGTCAAGGGATCTACACTGTCTTGATTTTTCTCCTCTGACCACATATTGGATTACCCATTTTAACATTAACAATAGTTGTAAATGATTGGAATAGTCTCTATCCCTCTGAGGAGAAAATGATGTACAGGATTATTCAGCTACAGTAATATATTTGTAGCAGCAGAAAACGTTTCAAACATCTTATATTTTTCAAAGGGACATATGGCTATACTGACTATGACAAACAAAAAAGCACCAGCAACAATGTTTATGCATCATCTGTCTCTGTTGATCTTCAATTCCCTGAGAGAAGCAAACCATAGAACTTCTCTTTTTCCAGGCTACTGACAGAAGACTGGCTCTTCTACTAGGTTGTACCACTGCTGCTGTTTCCTGTTTGTTATAACAACTCTACAGATCTCAACTACTAGAGTATTCATGAAATGTTTGCTAGTGGAACAAAGTGCCTTTTCCAACTTGAGAACTGAAATTCGGCTTTCCAGACAACACAGCTGGGCAACCACCCACACTCCACAATGGCCCACATCCTTTCTTTTACCTCTGGTGCCTGGAGGGCTACAGGGAGGTTAAAGGTGTTAAGAGTCAGCAGCAAATATCGATATTTGTGAAAAAATAAAGTTTTAGTTTGAAGGGTTATAAGCTTTGGGCTATCCTTGGGGTGCAATATCACTCAGGCATTTGGTGTATGCTGCATGGAAGGACACTGAGTATGCCAAGCTAACAGCAAAATGTCAAGTATTTTCTGGTGCTGCATATATCAGTGTATATAAAGTTTTTATCAACAGTGGTAAAAAGCAGGATGTTTGGGTCTGGGAGGAGAGAGAAGGAAGATGGTTACTATGTGTAAAATGCATGGCATCAAAGCTCCATAAAATCAAAGAGATTTGGGTCAGAGAGGGAGTGACAGGCCCACTCCAGAGATGCTGAGCACTATAACAAAAATGGTAAAGTGCTAAGTTTTCTGCTGTATATATTTTTATACCATAACAAACCAAAGAAAACAAAACAAAACAGAACAAAAAATAATAAAGGACCATGACTGTGTACAAAGATCTGATGGAAGAACTTTGTCTGAGGCTCTCAATATTCAACACTAAATAAATAATGAAAAATAAATGATGACCCACTCAATCATGGAGCTGTCCACCAAGTAATATTGACAATAGTATTGTGAAACAGTATTGAATCCCATGGAAAGTGTTCATTGAATAATATGTTGTATATATTTGCATGCTTTTTTTTTCAGTGGGAACCAAGCTCTGGTTACAAGTGTTCATACATTTGTGTGAATATTCAACTTTCTGCGGTCCAGGCTTACTGACCATAGTTTTCCTGCTGCAAGGACAGCACTGACAACAGTGAATCATAATAACCTGTTGTCCAGTGAATGAAGAAGGATGTGAGGGACTGAATACCAATGAAATGGACACATTGAGGCATCCATGGCTTCAGCCTCATATATAGAAGGGGATGACATTGTCCACCATCAATAGGATGAAAGGCCTTGGACCTATGAAGTCTGGTTTCCCTATTTTAGGGAATGCCAGAGTGTTGAGGTGTGAGTGGGCAGGCAGGATTGGTAGGAAACTCACAGAAGCAGGGGGAGGGAAGTTGGGAGAGAGGGGAACCAGGAAAGGGTATAACATTTGAAATGTAAATACATAAAATATCCAATTAAAAAAGAAGAAAATGAGTGACAAAGGAACAGGAGGCTAACCTCAATGAATGAGAGAGCTTCTAAATGCTGGATTAAGTTAAAAGATTCCAGAATCTTTGTTATGTATGAAAGGCAAGGGTCAGCAGCCTATAGCATTTCATGTTGTTAAAGAAAAGTAATTTAAATAATAGTTCCGTTTTCTTATATGAACACACAGAATCATTGGAAAGAAAAAAGACAGCTGGTTTTATTGGTTTTATTAGTTAAAGAATTATTGGCATATCTTCCAACATAGCTTATACCACCCTTAAAAAGATTTTTATGGGATAAGACAGCAATAGAGAGTCAGTGTTGTGATACAGGTATCTTCCATGTATTTTCAGTCACATACAGACATCTTTTTAAACTGTGAAAATATAAAATAATTAATTGATTGAATGAAATCATATTATGTTAATTCCTTACATGAAGCAGTACTGTCTGTGTATATGACTTTCACACTTAGAATAATATTAGGAGATGGATTCATTTAAAAAATTGTTAAAAGTGTTGTGGTATAGTGGTGGAATACATTATCTAAAGTCTTACTGTCTGGGATGGAATACTGGCTCTCCATTATCTAATCTGAAAGCAAATAAGAATGTAAAGAGACAAGTGCCTCTAAGAAAACACTCATGATAAATATAATATAAAATACACTTATACATTCAAAAGAATACTATAAATATTTTAGATCTTCTAAAACAACATAAGGATGATCATTTTAGACTGGGTTCATATTGCCATACAATATATTTTATTTAAAATTTCAAGCTCACACGTGTGAAATTTTGTTTAGTCAGAACTATTTTCCAGCTAGCATGCATTAATCTTCTACCTGACTTACCGCTTTAATTCTAGTTGATTGATTTTTATTTCAACCTTCTAAGTTGCCAAATTTTTGTCTGATCTCTGATAACAACCACCATTTGTGTGCGGGTGTATTTTTCAAACATGTAGAGTCAGAATAAATCTGATGTGTCATGGTGCATGGAATTGAAACAATTGCTAAAATTTACAGGATATATTTTGATATTAAGTACATTCCTAAATGAAACTCTGTAGTACATATATTTTTCAAAATTTGTTTGTAGATAATTTGAGATAAAAATATAAAAGCATGTTGTTTGAGAAAATGAGAATACCCAATTGCTAAAATGCCAGAAAATATAAGATACTTATTCTGAATTGCAAGGCAATGTAAAATCAAAATTAACAAGAGTAATTTGATGGGATGGCTATTGTGTATGCAATATTTCTATGTCACAGAATTATACCCTTACATTAGTAGTACTTGGTACATTAAAAAGCAAAGAGACCAAACTGCATTTCATTTCTCGTAGAACAGTCAATAAGAACCCAAAAGCTATCCTCTTAAAATCATTTAAAACTTATTTTGCATTAGATTAATATCTCATCTAATAAGAGTAGAATGACTTTTTCTAAAGTACTTTTGTTAAATTGAGACTTTTAAAAATGAATTTTGCTTTCTTTTTTCCAATATCCAATACCATTGTACATGAAGAAAGTCCATTATTAGTGAGAAAGATAATTGCTGCTGTTCTTCAATAATAATTTCCTTTAGTAAGTGGAATTTTATCCAGGTGTTTCAGAATTAATCTAACTATTGTCATTTCCATCAGTAGATGTAGAAGAAACCATGATATAAACAAATGCAATTCACTGATACAGTAAAATCTCATTAAAGTAAAACCATATCTGCAAGCTATAGGAAGTTTTCCAAGCAATTTCAATTGACATTCTTACACAAATTATTTTTATACTAAATGTAGTAAACAAAATACTCCTATACAAATAATAATATCTTTGGAGTTAAGTTCACATTAAATTCAAACTTTCTCTCTAGATATAGTCTTATTAATTAATCTATTATTTCTTTGGAAGAATAAAAGAGAAGATGGATTGTGTTGGGTACCAGGCAGCAATCAGAAGCATCAACCTCTTTGTGGTAATCTAATAGATATGAATTTCATTCCTTACATGAATGTTTAACCGAGATTCTTCCCTTTTAATATTCCTAGACTCTTGATTTTTTTCCGGATATCACAGATCCCATATTGGTTGGATAAAAAAGTGTACACTATGTCATGATAATAAAATTAGTGTTAGAAAATCCTTGTTTGTTGCTACCTCTGAATAAGGAAGTTTGAATTACATCATGCAACTTGAGTCCACAGAGATGGCATCCTTCTCTAAATAGCATTTGCACACTTTTGTCCATAATACCATGTCTTAGCAAGAGTTTTTATTGCAGTTATGAAAATCCATGAGCAAAGGGAAAAAAGAAAGTTGGGGAAGAGAGTGTTTATTTTAGTTTACATTTTCTGTTTTTAAATTTTATTTAATGGAATTTTACAATGTAGATTTCATCCCTCCCCCAGCCCATACTCTGACTGTTCTATATCGCATACATACTCGCCTCTTGCCCATCTGAATAAAGCTGTCTCCTACTCCACTCCCAGTCTACCAGACCTCTCCACTCCCTGGGGACCCAAGTCTCTTGAGGGTTAAGTGCAACTTCTCTTGTTGTGTCCAGATTCTGCACTCCAGTCTTAGGGGCTTCATATAAGCTGGTGCATGATGCCGCATTGATGGCTCTGTGTCTGAAAAATCACTGAGGTCCAGGTTAGTTAATACTGCTGGTCCTCCTACAGGGTTGCTCCCCTCCTCAGCTTCCTCCAGCTTTTCCCTAGTTCGACCACTGGACTTAGCAGCTTCTGTTCACTGATTAAGTGTAATTGTCTGCATGTGACATTTTCAGCTGCTTGTTGGGACTTTCAGAAGGTAGTTATGTTAGGTCTGTTTTGTGAAAATGACAAAGCATGAGGAATATTGTCAGGTCTTATGGGCTTCTACTTAATCTAGTTCCCATATGTGGCAGGTCACTGGAATTCCTTTGACTCAGGCTCTTCTCTGGTTTTGTCCCTGAAGTTCTTTCAGACAGAAAGAAATATGGTTCAGAGTTTTGATTTGTGGATGGCAACCCTATCCCTCACTTGATGCTCTCTCTTCCTCATGGAGGTAGTCTCTACAAGTTTCCTCTACCCACTCCTGGACATTTCACTGAGTCCTGATTGTATCTTAACTCTCATGTCCTTGGAATATTCTAGAGTCACCCCCCACCTCCAAACTTTTAGCTCCTGAGGTTCCCTGTTTCCATTCATTCTGCTGTCCCTCAGGTCTACAGTCCTACTCCCCACCAAAACCTGACCATGTTCCCCTCTTTCCCTTACTGTCTCCTTTCTCACCCAGGTCCCTCACTCTTCCCTACTGTGGTTCATTTCTTCTCCTTCTCAAGTGGGATTGAGATTCCTCACTTTGGCTCTTCAGCTTGTTAAACTTTTACATTTCCTTTTATAAAATTTGGATATTTTTGTTTACATTTCAAATATTAATTATTATCCCAGTTTTCCACTCATAAGACTCCTATCACTTCCCACACCAGTTCTTCTATAAAGGTGTTCCTCATCACCAAGCACTCCCTTTCCCAGCACTCCCTTACATTCCCTTGCACTGCGAGTTCCAGCTTTGGTAGGCCTATGAACTTCTCCTCCCATTGATGTCCAACAAGGCCATTCTCTGCTACATATGCAGTTGGAGTCATAGTTTTGTCCATGTACAGTCTTTGAATATTCGTTTGGTACCAGAAAGGTATGGGTCGTTGGCATTGTTGTTCTTATGAGCTTGAAATCCCATTCAGTCCCGGTAATCCTTTCTCCAAATTTACTAACAAGAGGTTCATTTACATTCCACTGGTTTGCCAATAACTTTCACTTCTGTAGTTGGTGAGCTCTACCTGGGTCTCTCAAGAAAGATCTATATCCATTTCCTGGCAGCATGCACTTCTTAGCGTCATCAATCTTATGTAGTTTTGTGGCAGATCTATCTATCTATCTATCTATCTATCTATCTATCTATCTATCTCTCTCTCTCTATCTATATATCTCTATCTCTATCTCTTTCTCTCTCTCTCTCTCTCTCTATATATATATATATATATATATATATATATATATATATATATATATATATATATATATATATATGGGCTTCTACCGCCATGTGGTTAGGTGAAATGTTAGGATGGATTCTGTGCAACTAGGTCAAAAATATAGAATCATTAAAGGCCAATGCCAATCAGACTCCCTCCTGTTATCATGAACCTATTGAATTTGAGGTTTCTCTGGACATCAGGACATTCCTCTTCCTGCACATCATCCTGAGTCTTGTGTTTTTCCTGAAGAAAGAATCATGATAAAACCTCCAAAACCATTAAGTCTGGCTCTGGGAACACAGGTAGGTAGATATTATAGAACTGATATCTAATGGGACTAGAGGTTCACATTCTACAGTCCATGATGTCCTTTGCTTTACTGATGTCTCATAATATTTGGATAAAATAATTATTTGGTACCTTATCATTTCAAGTAGTTATACAATATTTACACTGTTATATCCACTCTGTATATTGGCATTCTTTGTTGCTAATTAATTGGAAAAAATGGAATTGCTAAACAGAATTTTGAGTACACATTCATATATATATATATATATATATATATATATATATATATATATATATAGTCTCCTTTCAAGGAAAGTACAATATGAAAATGAAATACAATGTTCAATCAATTAAAGTCTGTAGGGAAAATACTGGCCTTTGGAAAACAGAGAAAACCTAGGAAATTGAGGTGTATGTCACAGGAATGTACCTGGGAATAAAATTATTTTCCAGAAGAACCTCCTCTGCTCCATGTTCCTAGATACTTTCTACCCATGCCAATCCCCTGACTAATTTTCTCCATTCAGAGCTACTAACCACTAATGAAGCAAAGAGAAGTCTCTAGCTTTAGAGAGATGTAGCATGTAAAGGTCTCCACTGTGTCACAGAAGACACTCCTGGACAAGGCACTCTCGAATCTGTTCAATGTAAGGAAAGCGGTTAGCAGGTAGGCCATGGCAGCTCTCAGTGACATCATCATTATGCCCTGCCTGATAAATCTCTTGTATCCTGGAGAGCCCTAGCTTCATCTGTGATGTCACAAGTGTTGTCCTGACTGCAACTGCCTTTCACGTATTCCTGCAGTACCTCTAGGGTTTACTAATTGGCCTCTAATTCATAGTAAAAAACCATTTGGGAGTGAGAGGAAAGAGGGTAAAAAAAGAGTGATGGGGAGAAAGAAGTTGGCCTTCTGGATTTGTATAAAAAGGAAGAAATACTTGGTCAATGGGAAAGCTCAGTGAGACCTGGTTAGGGGTTGAGTGGGTTTCCTGAAGAGATATCTGAGCCTTCAACATATGGGAATCAGGAACTGAGAGCCTCCCAGAAGCATCTGGACACAACAGCTTGTTATGGTTCCTGGAAGTCGGAGAGTTTATATCACTAATTTCTTTATTCCAAAAGACAGGTGTTGGAAAGGGCCGAGTTGTTTCCTGAGAGCTCATGGCTTTTATAATTTTTCTGAGAAGAGAAAGGTCCTAAGGAAGAAGGGAAAGACAAGTATTGTGTACTCAGCTCAAAGTAAACTCCTCCTTGCTTTGGATTCCTCTAGTGCTGTTTGGGTCTGACAATGATAATTGGGAGAGAGAAGGGCTTCTATTTGAGACTTCATCATCTCAGTCTTTCCACTGGTATTACTCTACCTACCATTCACTGACAGTTACCCTTTAGATATCTGAGTCAATAGGTGTGATTAGATGGCTTTTAACTTTTCTTTTTTCTCTAATTTTTTTTTATTTTTTAGCAATTTTTATTGCTTTTTCTAATAGGATATTTTTATATTTACATTTCAAATATTATTTCCCTGGTTCCTGTGCATGAGATCCCTAAACAGTCCCACTAACCTTCTTCCATAACCCCTCTTAATGCCCCTTGACATTCCCTTGAACTGGGAGGCAAACCTATGGAGGAGGAAGGGCTTATCCTTCCATGGGGGCCCAACAGGGCCATTCTCTGCTACCTATGCAGTTGAAGCCATAGGTCTGTCCATACACAGTCTTTGAATATAGGTTTAGTACCAGAAAGTTCTGCTTAGTTGAATT
Organism: Rattus norvegicus; assembly: GCF_021556685.1. NCBI lineage: Eukaryota > Metazoa > Chordata > Mammalia > Rodentia > Muridae > Rattus > Rattus norvegicus. The sequence continues at coordinate 25,118,408 of NC_141555.1, read as the reverse complement.
GTTGTTCTTATGGGGTTGAAAGTCCATTCAGCTCTTGTAATCCTTTCTAAACATCTACAAACATGAGGTCCATTTTCAGTTCTCTGGTTTGCCACTAGCATTCACTTCTTTATTTGACATGCTCTAGCTGTGTCTCTCAGGAATGATCTATGTCCAGTTCCTGGCAGCATGCATTTCTTAGCTTCAACAATCCTATCTAGTTTTAGTGCCTGGTTCATATATATATATATATATACTTTTGGTGGCTCCAACAATTAAGAATTTTGAAGGAATATTTACTTGGATTCTGTGTAACGAGGTCAAGAATATAGGATCCACAATTGACAATGTGAAATAGATTCGCTCCTGTTCTAATAACCTATGGAAATTGATGTTTCACTGGACCTCAAGCCATTCTTCTAGCTTACCATCACCCAGATACTGTGGTTGGACTGAAGAAAGAATCATGGTAAAACATCCAAAACCCTCAAGTCTTGCCCTGGGACCACAGGAAGGTCGATATTAGAGAACTGTTATCTAATAGAACTACAAAACAGCATTCAATACTCCATGTTGTCCTTTGCTTAACTGATGTCTGGTAATTTATGGGTCAAATAAGGATTTGGGAGTTCATCATCTGGAGGAGTTACATAATATCTACACTGTTATATTCCCTCTATAGCTGGGCCCTGTTTGTAGCCCAATTCATTGCAAAAAATGGTATTGGAAAATTGAAAATTTTGAGTACACATGCAGGAACATACATAATGTCCCCTATCAATGAATGTACAATCAAAAAATGTAGCACAATATTCACTCAATTAAAGGTCTGTAGGGAAAATACTGGCACCTGGGAAACAGAGAACACCTAGGGAATTGAATTTTATGTCATGGGATTGGACCTGGGAATAAAATTAATCTCCAGAACAATCTCCTTCCCCAAGTTCCTAGATCATTTCTACCCGTTTCAAGCCCCTGAGTAACTTTCTTCATTCAGGGAATGTAACCAGTCATGAAGCAGAGAGAAGTCACTAGCTTTAGAGAGATTGAGTATGTAATGGTTTCTACTGTGTCACAGGAGACACTCCTGGAAAAGGCACTGTTGAATCTGGTCAATGTAAGGAAAGCTGTTCAGCAGGTAGGCCATGGCAGTTCTCAGTGACATCATCATTAGGCCCTGCCTGAAAAATTTCTTGTAACCTGGGGAGCCCTAGCTTCTTCTCTGATGTCACAAGTGTCCTCTTGAGGTCAACTGCCTCTCACATATTCCTTCCTTATTTCTATGGTTTACTAATTGGCCTCTAATTCAGAGTAAAGAGCCATTTTGGAGGGAGAACAAATGGGATGAACACATCAGAGATATGGAGAAGGAAGCTGACCCTCTTTCTTGGTATAACATAAAAGAAGAAATATGTGGTTCTTGGGAAAGTACCCTGGGAAGATGACTTTAGTTCTTTTGTTCTCTAAGTGCACCGAGATCTTGGGGAAGTTGCCAAACATCCTAAAGACTTTTGGGCAGATGGTAAAGTTTCTAGATACCCCTTTTTAGATTTCAATTGTCTGCGATTGTATGGCTGATGGTACATATTTACCAGGAAGAGTGCTAGAGCCAGATTGATTTTTAGAACTTTTAGAAGACATGGGATTTTTCTGATATACTTGGGCTAAAGGCATAAGGTCCAAATGATTTTTTTTTACAAAGTGGACATTCCTTCAGACCTTTGTAAATATAAAAAAGGTTTTGTATTTTTGAAGTCTAATTTACAAAATGACAAATCAATTTGAGCATTTTTGGATGATATGGAATGTCCAGCATCCCTTGAATGGACTGGTAACTTTCCATATTTCCTTCGTCATATTTTGAAAATTCCAAGGCCCTTTAGACAGATAGAGAAGGTGTGGGACTCACCTGAGGAGTAGTTGTAGCTTTTGCTGTCACTTTTGCAGAAGAAGATGGAACAAGATCCCTTTTGGCAGAAGTGGGAAGGATGAAACTGTTTTCCTTAGAAGAGAAATTTCTCAAGACTCCATCAGAAGGAACAAACTTTAACGTTTTGTTTCTAGAAACTGGATGCCTGTGGTCCATTTTGGAAGAGGGATAATATCGACTATTTCTCCCCAGAGTGGACATGTGAAATAAATCTACTTGTGTAGATGGGGATAGTTGTGAAGCATGCTCTTCAGATGTAGTAGAACCTAAGACATCCTTCTCAGGTGAGAAAGGTCTTAATATCCCCTTATATGTTTAGAAATCCTGACTGACATCAGAATGGGGGTTAGTTATTAGAGCTACCTCTGAAGATGTGACCTTTCCTAAAGCATCAAGAGCATATGTGAGAGTTCTGAGAGCCTCATAAGAAGATATGGATGTATCTAGATATTGTTGTGTAATTGAGGAAGTTCCAAGAAAAAATTCTTATGCTGGAGAAGAGGAAACAGATTTTCATATAGAAGTGTCAGATTTCCTAGCCTGCTTGATAGGTAAAACAAGTTCAAAGGCCCCTTCAGAAGGTAAGGTAAAATCCAGAGCCTTTGAGGTATTTGGCAGATGTTCTGGGTCTGGTTGTGGGTATAAAGAAGGACTGGAAACCCTTTGTGCACATTTGGAAGAGTGTGTAGCATCTTCTGTAGTTGAGGAAATGTCTGATCTTGAGGAGATAACGAAGTTCCCATAGCGGAGATAGTATGCATTGGTTTGCACAAATGGAAGCCAAGGAATCTGTTTCCTCAGATGTCGAGGATGCTACAGACACCGGTGTTTGTATAGCATATTCCACCATTCCTCTTTCACATATGGTTGGATCCATAATGTTCTCTACAGATGGAATATGTCCAAGAAAATCTTTTGTATATGTGTCACATCCACAAGCCGTTTCTAAAGATGTGACTGTAGGAAGAATGCCTTCAGTAGATGTTTCTTGTCCCACAGTCTCTTTAGGAGATATAGTACTGCTCAGAGAATTCTGCTTAGTTTTGGAAATCCTAGAATCTCTGATGTGTATGAGGAAAATTTTGGAGCCTCTTCTTTCGGACAGAATGACCTAGAGTCCCCTGAGGAGGTATGGGATGTTTTATCTTCTCTGCACATTGTATAAATATGGAGTCTGCATTGCTCATTGACTGTGTGTTCTGATATACTTGTCTCTTTTCGGCCTGATGACTTGTCAGGAGGGTCCTTTTGGGTGGTAGAGGATATTTGAATAATTCTCTGTTGCATAGGGATATTGGAAGTACTGGTGGAGATGGTGAGGGTGCTAGATCCCATTTTTTTATGTGCAGAAGGCACAAGAGTTCCTTGGGTGGACTCAGAATTTTCTACCAAATCTTGCAGGGGTATGGAACACTCAAGAGCCCCTTCTGAAACTGGCAATGGTCCTTGATCTAATGGTGTACATGCAGAAAGTTTTGTCTCTGCCTTGGCTGTTATGTGTGTTATGAGGTTGACTTGGGGATTTGTGACTGTATTTTGTCCCCCTTGGATCATAAGTGATTATTTAAGCCCATTTTTATAATGGAGTACTTTGAAGTTCCTCTTGGTTTAATAGGGAATTTCTGAAATCCCCTTTGTCAGCAGAATCAGTTTTCAACTCATTTTACCTGATGCAGATTGCATAAGGCACTTTGGAGTAGATGGGGGACATCTTTGAGTGTCTTTGTGAGTGGACATAGCTCTCTCCCATGCTTTGGCAGTTGGCGAAGGTATTAAAGTCTCCTGTTGAGAGGGGGCAGGACTTAATCCATGTGTGGAATATGAGAAATCACTGAGATTACTTTTAAGAGAAGAAGTTTTGCAACCCTCTTTTTCTGATGAGGCCTGTTGTACCTCCCCTTGAACAGAGGGGTCTTCTCCAACACAGTTTGGAGGAGAAATGGAAAGACTGGAGACATGTAGGATTGGGAATGAACATTTGAAACTCCTTTGGAAACTCTGTGGGATAGTGAGCTGATCACCCAGAAGAGTGGGCAATACTGATGCCTCAGGGAAGGAGAGCGTGCCCCCTCTGCCCACCTGTTCCCACATCCCTAGCCCAAGAGGAAACTGCATATGGCCTCTGCTCACATGTATATAGGAGCAGTCCAGCTCCAGGAGCCCTGCAGTCCAAACTGCACCTGGATCTGAATTGGTCCAAACAGCTTCCTACACCCAAATCTCATGTGGGGTGGGTCAGTCTGAGACCATCAGAGGGACGGGAAACCCTGAGAACTCTGCTCACATTCCTGACTTAAAAAAAAAAAACCTAGTTCCATCTGGAACTCCTGTGCATAGGGACCTAGGAGCAGTAGGGGCTGTCCGTTTCTGGTTGTGCCTCCCATAAAGAGCTGAAAGTCAGCCCGATTGTTCCAGATTGGTTGTAAACAAATAATTTTCTGTGCCTTGGAAAGGGTTTAAGATTTTTTCCTGAACTTTTGATATGAAATTAGTTAGTACTTGGAGAAAAGGGGGCAGAGAGGCCCTAGAACGTATGTATTTAAAATTCTTTTGCTCTCTAGAGTATAACTTAAGTTCTTTGAATATTTTGGATATTACCCACTATCAGATAAATGTTTGGTAAAAATATTTTCCCAATCTGATGGTAACAGTTTTGTCCAAATGATGGTGTCTTTTGCCTTACAGAAGCTTTGATGTTTTATTAGGTCCTATTTGTCAATTCTTGATCTTTGAGCACACGTCATTGGTGTTTTGTTCAGGAAATTTTCTAAAGTGCCCATGTGTTCAAGTCTCTTCCCCACCTTTTCTTCTGTTAGTTTGAGTGTTTCTGGTTTGATTTGTAGGTCCTTGATTCACTTGCACATAAGCATTGTACATGGTCATAAAAATGGGATAATTTGCATTCTTGTACATGCTGACTTCCAGTTGAACCAGCACTATTTTTGTAAAATGTTCTGTTTCTTCCTTTGGATGGTTTTATCTCCTTTGCCAAATATCATATGGTAGGTGTATGCGTTCATTTCAGGGTCTTCAATTCTATTCCATTGGTCAATCCATCTGTCTCTTTACCAACACCAAGCAGTTTTTATCACTATTGCTATGTAATACTGCTTGAGTTAGGAGTAATGATTCCCCCAGAAGTTCTTTTATTTTTGAGGATAGTTTTAGCTGTCCTGGCTTTTTCTTATTCTGAATTAATTTGCAAATTGCTCTTTCTATCTCTATTAAATAAGTGAGTAGGAATTTTGATGGAGATTGCATCGAATGTGTACATTACCTTTGGCAAAATGGTCATCTTTTCTATATTAATCCTGTTAATCCATGAGCATGCAAGCTTGTTCTATCTTCTGAGATCTGCCTCAAATTCTTTCTTCAGATACTTGAACATCTTGACATACAGAAAAATCACTTGCTTGGATAAAGTTACACCAAGACATTTTATATTATTTGGGACTATTGTGAAGTGTGTGATTTCATTATTTTCTTTCTCATCCTGTTTATCCATTGAGGAGAGTAAGGCTCCTGGTATGTTTGCGTTAAATTTTACCCTGACTCTTTGCTGAAGTTATTTATCACGTTAAGAAGTTCTCTGGAGGAACTTTTGGGGTTACTTAAGTATACACTATCATATCATCTGCAAATAGTGATATTTTGATATCTTTCCTCCTAATTTGAATCCTTTGACCCCCTTTTGCTCTCTGGTTTCTCTGGCTATGACATGGAGTCCTGTTTTGAATAAGTAGGGAGAGAGTTGGGCAGCCTTGTCTAGTCCCTGATTTTAGTGGGATTGCTTCAAGTTTCTTTCTTTAGTTTGATGTTAGCTACAGGTTTGTTGTATATTTCTTACACTATGTTTTGATATGAGCCTTCAGTTCGTGATTTTCCAGTTTTATCCACAAGGTGTGTTGAATATTGTCAAATGCTTTCTCACCATCTAATGAAATGACCATGTGCTTCTTATCTTTGAGTTTGTTTTCATGATGGATTTCATTTATGAATTTTACTATATTAAACTCTCCTTCCATAACTGGGTTCAAGTCTACTTGATCATGATGGATGATTTTTTTGCTGTGTTCTTAGATTCGGTTTGCAAGAATTTTATTGAGTATTTTTTCATCAATATTCATAAGGGAATTTTTTTCTGAAGTTCTCTTTCTGTGCTTAGTCTTTGTTTTGGTTAGGTATAAGAGTAATTGTGGATTCATATAAAGAATATGCTAGTGGTTCGTCTGTTTCAATTTTGTGGAATAGTTTGGATAGTATTAGTATGAGGTGTTCTAAGAAGTTCGTATATAATTCTGCACTGAATCCATCTCGAACTATGATCTGTTTGGTTGGGAGACTTTTAATATCTGCTTCTATTCCTTTAGGAGTTATGGGGTTGTTTAGAAAGTTTAATTCTTCCTGATTTAGCTTTGCTATCTGGTATCTGTCTACAAAATTGCCCATTTCCTCCAGATTTTGCAGTTTTGTTAAATATAGCCTTTTATGGTAGAATCTGATTTTTTTTTAATTTCTTCAGATTCTGTTGTTATGTCTCCCTTTTCATTCCAGATTTTTTTATTTTGGTACAGTCTCTTTGACCTCTGGTTAGATTGGCTAAGGGTTAATCTGTCTTATTGTTTTTCTTAAAGAAACAGCTCCTGATTTTGTTGAATCTTTGTATCGTCCTTTTCATTTCTACTTCATTGATTTCGCTCTGAGTTTGATAATTTCCTGCTTTCTATCCCCCTTGATTTACTTAGTTCTTTTTGTTCAAGAGTTTTCACATGTGCTATCAAGCTCCTGACATATGCTTCCTCCCGTTTCTTTTCGCTAGCACTCAGATCTATAAGTTTTCCTCTTAGCTCTGCTTCCATTGTGTCACATATGTTTGGGAATGTTGTATCTTCATTTTCATTAAGTTCTAAGAAGTCTTTAATTTCTTTTTTTTATTTCTTCCTTGACCAAGTTGCCATGGAGTAAAGTATTTTCAACTACCATGTATACATAAGCTTTCTGTCATTATTGTTTTTGTTGAAGACCGGTCTTACTGTGTGGTGATCTGATAGAATGCATGGGATTATTTCTATATACCTGTATCTGTTAATGTCTGTTGAGGGACCAATTATGTGTTCAATTTTGAAGAAGGTTCCCTAAGGTTATGAGAAGAATGTATATTCTTATTTTTTAGGATGGAATGTTCTATAAATAGCTGTTAAATCCATTTGGTTCATAACTTCAATTACTTTCTCTACAACTCTGGTTAATTTCTGTTTCCAATATCTCTCCAGTGATGAATGTGGGGTGTTGAAATCTCCTACTATTTTCATGTCAGGTGCAGTGTGTGCTTGTAACTTTAGTAAGGTTTCTTTTATAAAACCTCAGGATTTCTCGTGAATCATTTTTATTGCACAAATCCAAATGTAAATATAACATTCTGGTTCTTGAGTTGATATTCTGGAAATTTAACTGGGAGAGGCCTCACTCTCTAACTAGAGAGCTACCTATAAAAATACAGAAACTACTAATGAAAAGGAAGTTGCTTTAAATATTTCAAATTAAATATATAATCATTTTCTGTGTTGGCTGTGGGAAGGTTGTTTATTTGTTTTTGTTTGTCTATTTGTTTTAATTTAGTATGGAGAAATATTTACAGTACATTAAATTAAGTATGAAATGCATCACAATAGAATTCTATGCTTTCCAGCATTTTTTTTCTACAAGAGCAGAGTCCACTGAATGGTCTGGACAACAGAACTCTTGCTTCATAATTTTCAGAGCTTTAAGTATGTCCTGTGTTCTCTACACATAGATTTTTATAAATTTTTCATGAATGGGTGCAGATCTAATCTAATAGATCTTATAAGCTATTATACCTGACTATGTCCCCTGACCCCATGAGAAAACTTTGTATAGTTTTGCTTTTGTTGTTGTTGTTGTATTGGGATCTGCGTTTTTCATTCTCCCCAATAGAAAATTAATCTAGTGATCAATTAGTGAATAGAAACAAAAATTATATGTTGTGATGAGAAATTTCCCAAAATAGAGTTTACACAAAGGTAAATCTAAAATGTTTGTGGGTCAACATGCACACATACTCATGTCCCATGTAGCTGACAAGCATTCAACACCTGATCAACTTAAGTGATTTGGGAAATTAACTTAATTCACACAGAAGAAAACTCATAGGGAATAAATTTTTTACTTAGCTGCACTTATAAATGACCAAATGTTGAAAAAGGATGTAAAGAAATACTGTTACCCTGCATTGTTGTTTATACTAACATTTTAATTCATGTACAATCTCCATGTGCTCTTTCTCTATTGTGTTTCTCTGTGTCTGTGTTTCTGCATGAATATATACGCACACATGTGTATGTGGCATACATGTGAGTGTGTGCGCATGTGTGTGTGTGCATGTGTGTATCTTTTATGGTATTTGTAAACATTGGTACCATGTTTATTTTTAATTTGGAAATACTGAAACTCACATTTGACTTGTGGATCAACCATGTGCTGATCTGCTCACATATTTCTGACATTTCATTATATCAAGTGAATAGAGAGAGAACCTAACAGGCTGGTGATATCTCCTATTCTGCTACGCTTGTCAGGAAGAAGTGGTGTATCTTTTTGCAAGAAAACCCAAATTTCAGGAAAGGCATATACACCCAACAAAACAGAAAAGTTCATCTCCTTTGAAGGGAAAGTTATCAGACTGTGAGAAAAATGAGTTTGCCTCATCTTCAATATTTGAGGGACATGAGACTGAACTTCAGAATATAATGAGAAGGGACAGGCAGAATCACTAAGGAGCTACAGTAAACTAAGCACTGGAGTTTCTCATTACATGAGAGCTTATGGATTGGTAAGGATGGTAAACATAAATATAAGAACTTTGCAGTCCATACTCAGTCTCCATATAAGGCTACAATGTGAAGAAGATGAAAAGTAGTCAGCACCACAGTGCAAACAGGTACTTTAAAAGTTACATTGTGAAAAAACAGAATGTAAGTGTAGAAAGAAGAGAGGGTGGTATCTGAAAACAGACAAGGCTGTGCTGGAACTGAACAGTTTTCCATGTAAGTAACCAAGCAAGCACACAGCAACTGCCCAATGCACAAGTGAGCAAATAGGAATGAACAGTATAAATACTATGAGTACAGAAACACAGGCAATTTGGTGGAATTCTAAGATGTTGAGATGAAAGAATAAGAAGAAATTTCTACCAAGACAGGAACCATGTCTTGCTCTTAGAATACGTATATTAAGGAGACTGAGGAAGAAGAATTAAGAATTTCAGGTTAGCCTGGACTACATATCAAGTCACCACCTTTTTTTCTCTTTTTTCTTTATTTAACTTAATAGTCAGATAGATAGAATATCATGAACAATATTAAGAAAACAGAGATTTAATGCCTACACAGTGATACTCCTGCTAAGAAAGCATGTTCTATAAAGAGACAGGAACTATTACGTTACTGATAACAGCTACCATATTGAAGGATGCAGCATGAAGGCTTATGGTACTCTTTGGTTGATCCTTCTTCTCTCATGGCTCAGTTTACACTTCTTAAGATGTGTTTCTGTCCACATCATTATTGTGCTGACATTGAGATGTTCCCTCCCTTTAATTCTATTTATTTAAACCAGTAATAATTTACGTATTCAATGATTATTTGATTTTAACTTACATTCAAAAATGATGAGTCTTGAGGAAATGATACTTATAATGTGTTTTTGAATATTCATAAAAGCAATCAGAGAATAATCTGAACCCAAAACACACACAGGGGGGTTGGAGAGACTATACCTGTGGCATCAGGAAAGCATAAAGAGGAGTGGGTTGATTAGTTTTTCTGCATAACATTGATGACTAGTTAATGATAAGAATGGGTATAATATTGAGATACAGTCAAGGTTTTCTTTTCCTTCATTTTAATGATAGCTTTTACACCCTGTGAAACTGTACTTATCCCCATGGTAAACCTTCTGCATGAGCTTCATTAGTGCCAGGATTACAAGTTTCTAGTACCATCTATTGTAAATATTTGGATACTAGGCTCAATGCTTAGGACACTTTGGACAATCCCTTAGTGTTAAGAGATAAAGTTTTAGATATGAGATTCTGTAAGAATAAATCTTTTCTAAGCTTTGATTTTTGTGACTGCAGACAAAGACTTTGATTCTGATGTAACCGAGGCTCTAAACATATTTAAAAATTAGTATCTCTCATCTGCAACAATTCTTCTAATGTCTTAATTCTCTGTCTTCCTGGAGATGAGTGTCGACTGTGTCAGTTGGTCTTTGTGTCAGGAGAAGGGCTTTTCTGTCAAATGTTTTCCAATTGCCAAGCTCTCTGAGGTATATGGAGAATGCTTCCTCCTGTTCACCCTCATCCTGCTTTCATTTCCTTTTCAATCTGAACCAGTCCATCTCTACATACCACCATGTACTTCTGTCTGGTGAACTTATGTATTGTGGAAATTGGCTACATGGTCACTGTCATACCCAAGATGTGGAGAGCTTTATAAGTGAGATATGAGGGCCCTCTCAGGAGGGATGTACCACACAGATGTTTTTCTCCACACTTTTTGGTATAAGTGAGTGCTACCTATTGGCGGCCATGGCCTTTGGCCACTGAATGGACCAGATTCACCATGCAATCCAAATAAGTCATGGGGTATGTGTCCATTTTTTCAATTATTTCATGGGGAATATGTTGCCTTGTAGGGTTGGTACAAAACTACTTGAGGCAAAAATCTAACCACCCATCAGTAGTTAATAAACTCTTGGTCTATACAGCAGTGACAACCATGTTGAACCACATCATCTATAGCATAAGGAACCAAGAAGTCAAGGAAGCACTGGGAAGACTCTGGGTCTGAAGAAAGTTGTAATAATAATTAGGTGCATAGTCTGAAAAAAAAGAAAACAAAACACTGTGCTCTTTCTGGCTGTATTAAGACAAACTTTAAGAAACATAAGTTTGTTTTAGAGTGTTCTCTATATTTACCACCATTCTTAATTGCAAACAATGGTAATGTTTGCTTGCTATTAAATAACTTTAGTAGATTAGTCCAATACTTAAAGATTTGGATCTGGGCAGAGTTTAAACCACATGCTAATGTCTCAGGGGCCTTGAAAGTTCTCTGCATCCATTCTTAGGTATTTGGAGATCTTCCAAGAAATTACTTCTAAGTGATCTCAGCTCATTATGCTACAATTCCATTTCCTGAGTACATGTAAATTCATTGCATTGGATTGGAACTGCTAAGTAGTTCTCAGGTCAGTAATTTGTTAGCCTCTGCTTTTTGTATCATTAGATCAGTCCACATGTCAGCACCCAGAGCCTAGGATTTTGGAACAGTAGTAATCTTTCCTCCATTTTATGATTTCTAACAGGGAGGTGGAAAAGAATTTAAGCCAGGTTATTGTCAAAGTCAACATCCTTGTTTCAGATAAACACAGACACACACACATACACACACACACACACACACACACACACACACACACACACACACTCATGCATTAATCGACACATTATACAGGAAATTAAGTGGGTTTACAGGTGACAGAAGACTAATATGAAAGGTCAGCTAGTGTCAGATAATTAGATTCTGGTTGTTATTCCCAAATAAAATAAAATAAAATAAAATAAAATAAAATTAGAATCGTGTATAATGAAAGAAAAATAGAATTCCTTCTAAGTGTGCAGAAAATATGGAAGACTTTAAAATATAAATTACAATGACACTAAAGCTAGTGAATTATTTTAGGCATGAGTCCCCCAACAGAAAGACAATGATTAGATTCTCCTCAGTCTCGTTGTTCTCAGTCTACTTACATGCAGTAAGGACCATTAAGGCCAGAGCGTTGGAAAAAAAATGACCGAGAAGCTAAAAACAAAGCCTAAAGTTTTGAAGAAACACAGTCTTTCCATAGTCTTTAAGTAATTCTTCTATAACTTCTATTACTTTAAAAGTAAATCCAATTGAAAAATGTGTTAAGATATTTTTAACTACAAAAGGAAAATAATTTAAAATAATTTTATTGTTCTTTAATGGGGTGTTTTTAAGATGCCAGGCATCCACCTAATGCTGAACTGAGACAAACAAACCTGGAAACATTTTCTGGTATCTGCGCCAAATACATACAATCTCAACCTAAAAGAGAAAAAAACACTAGGCAAATCCAAAACCAGTGAAATTCTAGCAAACTAATTATTTCTCTTCAAAGGTCTGGTCACAGAAGATAAAAATAGTAATGAATTATCACAGAATAGAATAACGTACAATCCATAATAATTGAATGTCAATGGATTTCTGGATTGGATATGGGCATAGAACATAGAAAGTGTACAGTAGTACAGACATTGCTTTTATGATTTGGTCAATCTACTGTGGTACTTGTAGTATGTTAATTTTTTCAATTATCTGATTTTTGAGAATTAGTTATTAGATGGATTATGGAATATAAAATTCAGGAGTGTGGTACAATATAAAAGAGTACTGTTTCCTATCAATTAAATCTGATTTTCCTGTATATTTTGACTTCTGCTTTATTTTTTGAATTTATTAATTGAAATTAATTGAATTGATTAATTTATTTATGTCTCAAATGCTGCCCTCCTTCCTGTTTTCCCTCTCAGAGTCCCTTACTTCAACCCACATCCCTTTCTGATTTCTTCTTTTAAAAAGAAAAAAAAAAAAAAAACGGTAGCTAAGGCATGTTTCGTCTCTGAATAGTTATACATTTGGATATCCATTTGAAAATCTACAACATTGATAGTGCAGACATCAGGAAATAGTTCCAAAAATGATCTTCAAAAATTATTCATTCTCTAGTTATCAGCTATCAGCTATCAACTATCAGCTTGACAAAACTGGCAGAACATGAATATCCTTGTTCATATATACATAGAGAAAAATGATCACACAAGAAAAAAAGAGATAGCAACTTTTCTGGATTCAACAGAAGAAGACCTCAGTTGCTGTAATGTATTCTGCATGAGTTTACAGAGTTTATGGGTTAATACCTGGTAATAAACACCTACAATATCCAACAACAAACTAACCACAAACTGCAATCTTTATAAAAGCAAAACAAATACGTGGAAAGTATAATTTTTCAGCTATTTATGAGTATACTAATGTTTATTAATTTGTATATTGATAAAATTTAAATTTTATTACTGCAAATTTTTATTGATTTTTTTTAAATAAATAGATTTTAAGTGACTCAGGTGATCGCTAACTTTTTCTGGCTTTGATTGTCTTATGGATCAATACAATGTTTATTTGACTGATTATCACTTTGAATATTCACGTGAATCACATTATGTCAACCAGGAACAGCTTAGTATTTTTGTTGTACATATGTAAGTGTATTACTTGCTTGTCTACATGTGAGACACATGCATGCCTTCTGCCCAGGAGTTTGAAGTGCGTGTGAGATTCCGTGATGCTGAAATTACAGCCACCTGTAAGCTGTCACATGGGAGCTGGGGATTGGCCCCGGGTTCTCTGAAAGAAAGACAGTGCTATTAATCACCGAATCATTTCTTCATCTTCAGCAAATGCCATTTTTTGTAAATATAGTGCCTAAGCTGACCTGCCTTCTGTGTAGACCACTGTTTTCTCAAATGTTATAATTTAATATTAAACACACAGAACTGCTTCTTACCTTCATATACATATATATATATACATATATACATTATATATATATATATATATATATATATATATATATATATATATATATTCACACAGACAACACACACACACACACACAACTGGTTCTTTCTTTCAAGTAGACTTAGTTATTTTCATAGTTATTTGTTCATTTATTCACTTTACATGCTGCACATTGGCCCCCTCCTGTTCACCCTTCTCACAATCTTTCTCCCAGCCCTTTCTCCTCTGAGGAGTTTCAGACCCCTCAGGGTTATCCCTTCATGATACATATCCAGTCTCTGTGATGCCAGTCTCATCCTCTGCTACTGAGTCCAGACACAGCAGTCTAGATGGATAGGGGTGGGGAGGTAGAGGTTATATACAGAAAGAGGCCTAGAGCTGGGGTAAGAGAAATGCCCATGAATCAACGGGTGTTTCTTTACCTGAGACTCACAGCCTCAGTGATATCTACTTGAAGAGTTCTCCTCCTGTAGCCAGAGAGCAACCAAAATGGAGTGATAGAGACACTAGGTTTTGACCCAAAATTTATTCTGACCACAGGAAATGCAGGGTCCGTGCATAGAGCAGAGGTTGAGGAATGGTCATCCAATGATTAGTACAGATTGAAACGTCCCCCATGGATCAGCACCGATCCCTGACACTATTAATGACACTCTGTTATGCTTGCAGACAGGAGTCTAGCCTGACTTCCCTCTCAGAGACTCCACTAAGCTCCTCATTCAGACAGATGCAATAACCCATTAGTCAAACCACGGGTGGTGCTTGGGGACTCTGATGGAAGAACAGAAGGAAAAGGATTATGGCCTCTAAGGACATAGGCACTCCACAGGCTTTGTCTTCATGCGGGTACCGTACAAGTGGAATTGGATTCCCAAAACATGTCGTCTGTAGATGGGATATATGTTTCTTTAAAATTCATTTATTTATTTACTCACTTCATATCCCAAAACTGGTTGTCTATCTTCATAGGATGCCAACAGTCATTGTCCGGGGCACCTGTAAAAAGAAAAAGCTACACATTTGCTACCTATGTCTTGGGGGCTCAGGTTCAGTCCACGTTCACTCTCTGATAGGTGGTTAAGTCTTTATTGACTCTATTGTTCTTCCTGTGGAGTCCCTCATATCATCTGGTCTTCGATTCTTCACCTGTATTTTTTTAAAAGGACTCTCCAAGGTCCAGCTAATGTTTGGTGTTGTATCTTTACACTTTTTTCTCTCAGCTGTTGGGGGGAGTCACTCAGAGGACAGTTATGCTAGGATTCTGTCTGCAAGCATGATAGAGTTATCTTTACTAGTGTCAGAGATTGGTGCTTGCCTATGGGGTAGGTCTCAATCTGTGCTAACTATTGGTTGGACGTTCCTTCCATGTCTGCTCTAACTATCTTTGTCTCTGAAGATCTTGTAGGCTGTGTTCAGTTTGGATTGAAGGTATTGTGGATGGGTTTTTTTTTCCTTGTCACATCACTGGGAGTCATGCCTGGCTATAGAAGTGGCAAATTAAGGATCTGTATCCCCACTGCTAGAGTCACCCCAATAGACACGTTGGGGATTCGCCTTTCTCAGGTCTCTGGAACTTTCTAGAAATGTGCACCCCACACTTGTGATTTCTATTCCCTTTTCCCTACATTCACTATACCTAATTCCTCCAAACCCACTATCCCTAATTCCTCCAAACCCAGTATACCAAATTCCTCCTACCCACTCCCTTCTCTACCTCCCTCCCATTCAGTTTCCTCCCTCCCTCCATCTGCCTCAATATCTATTCTGCTGAATGCATTTTAAAGTCAATATTTTGGAAAAAACACTGAGTAAGTTTAGGAAGTATCCCACAAGTAATTGTGGTGGATGATATGAATATATTAATTTTATAGAGGCCAAAATTACTACATATATTGTTAGAAGAGACACTGTCTTCATTACATTCAACATGAAGGAAAACCATTTGTATGTTCTATTAAGTTATACAAGGGAATCTGTTAAAAGAGTTACACACATCACACAACTTTAATACTTTGAAATCCCTCTTTATTCCAAATATTTACACAATGAAAAGTACAAAGGTTTAAACTCATGTGAGTGTACTTTGTTGTAAAGTTAAAGTTTATATATACAGGTTGATGACAATAGTCATCTCAGATTCACAGGGGATAAATACATCAGGGAGTTCTCTGTTACCTTACCAGTCTTCTTTCCTTTATTCCTGATGAAGATTCATCTCTTTTGTAACCCCTGATGTGAGGAATGGATCAGAAAATGCTTGAGTGTCTACAACCCAGAATACATCGATAGAAAAGATAAAAGACAACTTCTCCAAATAGTATACGCAATTGAAACTTTCTTGTAGAGCTTGAAACAAAATGCGAAGAATAAATGCACATCCTAGGATATTACCACATATAGGAAATGGTAGCTGTAGGAAGTATTCTCAGGGGATTTAAAATGTCTGCACCTAAGACTGAAACTGCCTTCCTGAACATGAAATTTATTCCTTTGCCAAGAAAGTCTGTCTGTCTCTTGACAGTCGTGTCATCTGTCCATCACTAGAGCGAAGGCCATGCTTTATGAATTTGTACAGATGAACTCATACCGGTTTTCATGTCTTCAAAGAATTTCAAGAAGAACATGAAAGAGAATATATAATGTTCTAGAGATGAAATAGGGGAATTTAAATTAGCTAGCATGCACATGTTAAAATTTCTGCCTACTATTATTTAATAATTTTGACTATTCCTGCTATGAATGAAAAGATGGTTATTTAATGTCTACCAATCCCCAAAGACTGAAACATTGTGAAGAACTATCTTATGTCTCCCTAACTTGTGTTTTGGTCACCAACCTTTTCATTGGTCATCTAAATTCTGTTTCTCAAATAGAACTGAGGACTATGTGAGGATGTCTCATGTAGAAGACCAAGAAACTTTCTTTACTTGCATGTATTTGCTCTTGTGAATATATAAATAACACTTTCAGTTTCAAGAACCAAAACATGGCTGTCCAATGGGTCCCACGTGAAGCAAAATCTTCCTGCCATCAGTGAACATTAGCACACTGCTAACAGCACAGACAATAATATAATGGAATAATTCTGGAACAACAATAATAATAATAATATATAATGATAATGATGATGATGATGATGATGATGATGATGATAATAATAAAATAATAATAATGGAATAATCCCCTCAAGGGGTCAGAAACTAAGGAAAGTAAATGTTGAGAAGTGTTTTTCAAGGTTTATTGTATCCATGAAAGCAATTTTCACTAGGACAGACTCCTCATACATGAAAATCACTCAACCTGTCATGGCTTCACAGAGAGATTTCATAACCAGGGTGGTCTTTTCTTAGAATAAGAGAAAGATTTGCCAACCTTCCATAAAGAAAAGCAATCCAGACAGTCTGTGTGTAAGGATGGTTAGCTTAGGCATGACTATCACACACACACACACACACACACACACACACACACACACACATATTCACCCGCACACAGACACAAACACATACACAAAGACATACAGAGAGACAGACAGATAGAAAAACAGACACACACACACAGAAACACACACACACACAGAGACACACGCACATACACACACACTCATACACTCAGAGAGACATACAGAGACACACACACACAAACACTCACACACATAAAAATACACACACACACATACACAGACACACATACACAGACACACACACACATAAACACACACACCGACACAGAGACACACCCACATACACACACACAGACACAGAGACACACCCACATACACACATACACTCAGAGAGACATACAGAGACATACACAAACAAACCCTCACAGACATAAAAATACACACACAGAAACTCACAGATACAAACATACACACACACACACACACACACACACAAACACACACACACCTCTGATGTATGCTTCCTAGAGTGTCTAGGTGCAAAAGGATGAAGTGGCCCCAGGAAATAGTCGGTCAACAGAATATTGGTCTGCCTGCAAGTGAGTTTTGTAGTTGCTCCAAGGTATTCAGTGTCACAACTCTGTTAGAAGGTGTTCAGGGACGCGCTGTTTGCATATATTTTACGCAAGTTGAACAAGCGCTACACAAATCTTGGAGAGCGGGAAGGGGTTTTAGGGTTCATTTACATCGATGGAGGCTTAAGGTACCATGAAGGTCTTCTTTGCTTGAACATTTATAATCTCTGTCCCAGCATCGGTCTGTTGTTCTGGGATCTCCATTTGACCTCCTCAGAAACCGACTCTACTGAATGTGCCCCATCCCCAACATTTAGGTCCCACTTGTTTGATTTCAAAGGAGTGAAGGTTCGGACTCTGCATTCTCTGTCAGATTAAATCCTCGGGAGGCTCCCCTCTAGATGCCATGAATTAACCAGTGGACCCATCGAGTTTCTGCATTTACCCGTATGTCCATTAATTCTGGCCGGTTCTCTCTGCACCGCGCTATCCCTCCATCTTCCCCACCGACCCACTTCTCCTGTCCTCAGTCGCCCTCACTCACCCACAGTATCTGTTCCAGTTTTCCTTTCAGAGAGGTCGATGCTTTCCTTCTCACTGGCCTTCTCCTTTCCTGTGTCCTCTCTATATTTGTGGATTGTAAATAGAATAAGATTTATCTCACAGCTGATACCATGCATAGCAAAATGTCTACCATACCATGTTTGCGTCTCTAGGTCTCAGTTCCCTCTCGGGCGTTTTTTTTTTTTTTTTTTCTTTCTAGTTTCATCTACTTTCCCTGAATCTTCATGATATCATGCCCCCATCCTTATGATATAATTCCCCCACCCCCATGATGTCATGCCCTACCCGCACGATGTCATGCCCCACCTCCATGATGTCATGCCATAGTCCCCGTGATGTCATGCCTGCTCCCCTTGCTAGAATGGTTGTATCAATTCACCAGGTAACATTCTGAATGCTGCCCTGACACCCCACTCCTCTAGGCTCCCAACATTTTCATTCCCTCCTTCTATCTTATCTCCTTTTTCACTGAGAGAGTGGAGGACCGCTCTCGGCACACCCTCTCCCCAGGCAAATCAAGTCCCTGCAGGACTAGATTCATCATCTCCCACCAAGTCCTGAAAACGCAGCCCGGGTGGGAAATCAGGATCCACAGACAGATGACGGGTTTAGTGAACACACGTGAAGACCATTGTGTTCCTCTTCCTCTCTCAATCCTTCCCTCAGCTCTTCAGTGATACTCACTGAGCTTCAGCTGATATTTGTCCACGCGCCTCTGCTTCTGTATCAGTCGGGTGCTCGGTGGAGCCTTGCAGAGGACAATAACGCTACCTTGCCGTCTGCAAACACAAGAAAGGACCAGTAATAATGTCAGGGTTTGCCATTTGCCCATAGGATAAGTCTCACAATCGGCCACTCATCCTTTGGCCATTCCCTCATTTCCTCTTCCATCTCTGTCCCTGTGTCGACTATAGAAAGGGCAATTTCTGAGACAAAATGTTGGGGGTGGGTTTGTGTCCTTATCCTTCCACCTTAGGTCCTCCGTGGCTACGGAACGTGAACATTTCAGTATCCGTAAACCCACTGCTACAAGTCTCAGCTAAAGTCACCCTCATGGACGTCAGGACAGCCTCACCCTTTCCAGATTTCAGGCAAATCATAGAGATAGCACTCACCCTGGACAGTCACTGATTTCAGTTTATTCTCTTTGCCCTCTGTCCCTCTTGCCCGTCTCTACCAAGAAATGATTCTCAAATCCCATTTCCCGTCCTATCCCCTCACCCGCCCATCTGCCTCCTCTCATTACTTTATTCATCCTTCTGAGTGAAATTTAAGCATTTTCTTAGGCCTTTCATCTAGTTTAATCCCTTTGGTTCCATAGATCGTAGTGTGTGAATTCTGTACTTTATGGCTAATAGCCTCTATTAAGAGAATATGTACAAGTTATTTTGTGTCTCAGTTATCCCATTCAGAACTATACTTTCTCATTCAATCTACTTGACTGAAGCTTCACAATGTCCTTATTTATCATAGCTGCATTGTATTTCATTGTGTAAATGAACTAAATTTTCGATAGCCATTTATTGGTTGAGGAGCATCTGGGTTATTTCTATTTTCTGCTCATTATGAAGAACGAAGCTAGGAACATAATGGAGCACATGTCCTATTGGTATGGCAGAATTCTTTTCTGATATAAGGCCAGAAGCAGTATAGTTGAGTCTTTAGGAAGAATATTATTCATTTTCTCAGAATATACTGGATAGATATTTAAAGTCATTTTACGGATTTGATCTTCCCCCAGCAAATGTTATTTCTATCCTGATATTTATCTGCTTCCTCAAAGGAGGTTGCCCTGACTAGACCTCTATCATGGACTCAGGTGATCGCACATGATCCTACTTCCCATTTTAACCGGTCAGTAAGTGCTAGAGCCTATTACTGAGCGTGGGAGGGGAAAGTTGGACATGGAGGGTTAAGGGTGGGGTTAGATAGACAGGAGAGGTAAGAGAGGGGTTGGGGATTTAGCTCAGTGGTAGTGAGCTTGCCTAGCAAGCAGAAGGCACGGGGTTCTGTCCTCAGTCACGAAAAAAAAAAAAAAAGAGGGTAAGATAGATATAGTATTATTACTATATAATATTTTAAAATACATAATATTAGTATTAAATACATTTTATCATGATATAAATATATAGTTTACTATATTAATGTAATATATATTAATTATATATTGTCACAGTGTTGATATATCACAATTTAATATGTTAATATAATATATTAATATTAATTAGATTATTATGATATTAGTATATGACAATTTAATATATTAATTTATTATAGCATAATATTTTATATTTGTGTATATACACACACATACACATATATATACTTATATATATACACATATATACATATATATATATATAATATTATATGCAACTTCAACAAAGTTAATTCCAAGTGGAGCTCACAAATGTATGTGAAATGCTGAGGGCAGAATATATATTTACAGTTCAATTTGCTTATATGGTGGATCATTTTGAACAATTGTCATAGACTGAACCATTCCTGCAGCGTCAGGAGGAAGCGTCCTAGATGGCACTGGATGGAGGATTCATTTGTCCTTCATTTTTGTTTTCTATATTTTTACCTAGTATTTTTCCACCAATGTTCTTAAGGGAAGTTCGTCTGAAATTCTTTTTTTTTTTTTTTTTTTTTTCCCGGAGCTGGGGACCGAACCCAGGGCCTTGCGCTTCCTAGGTAAGCGCTCTACCACTGAGCTAAATCCCCAGCCCTGAAATTCTTTCTTTGTTGAGTCGTTTTGTGATTTATGTTTCAGGGCAACTGTGCTGTCATGGAATAAGTTTTCCTCCTGCTTCTGTTTTTTGGAGTAGGTTGAGAATTCTTTGAAAATCTGGTAGGAGTCTGCGCTCAAACAATCTTGCCTTGGGGCTCTTTCAGTGGGGAAACTTTTAATTAATGTTTCTGTCTCTTTAGGTGTTGTAGAGCTATTTACATAGTTTATCTTACCTCAGTTTACCTGAGGTCACTGTTATCCATCTACACAATCATCCATTTCGTTCAGAGCTTCTAATTGTGCAGACAGCAGGTTTTTGAAGTGAGACCTAAGGATTCTGTGACTTTCATCTCTGCTCTGTGCTGCATGTGCACGTTCCTCTTAGCAGTAATTTCCTTATGTCCCTTAAGTTTGGAGACAATATGGCATCATTTCCATTGAATTCTAGGAACACTTTATTTTTAAAAGTTTTCTCTGAACTGGTGGTACTTCAGTTGCAAGCTTTTGAGTTTCCATGAGTTTATAGGCCTTTTATTATTGTTGAAGTCCAGTTTAAATCCATAGCATTCTGAAAAGATCCAATGGTTAGCACAGTCTTTCTGTATCTGCTGTGGCTTTTTTTCTGTGAGGGAGAACATAATCAGTATAGGATAAGTTTCCATGAGGTACTGAAACAAAAGTGTGTAATTTTGTGTTCATGTGAAATATTCTGTAGATATCAGTGAGGTCAGGTTAATTGAAGCCAGTGTCAGTTACATCTTTTCTTTTTATTGTTTTCTTTTTAGTTTCTGTCTCAATTACATGCCCTTATTGAGATTGGGAAATTGATGTCCCACACTATTAATGTATGAGGTTCTACATGATATTTAAGCTTCAGCAATATTTCTCTCACAAATGTTGCTACTTTTGTCTTTGGGATATAGACATCTAGAATTGAGATGCCATTTTGGTGGATTGTTCCTCTGATGAATATGAAGTGTCCTTCCCCTTCTCTTTTGATTACTTTTGGTGAAAGTCTGATTTGCTGGATATTAGAATGGCTACACCATCTTGCTTCTTGTGTACATTTGCTTGGAAATCTTTTTCCAACCCCTTAGTCTGAGGTTGTGTCTATCTCGGTTGCTGGATTATGTTTCTTGAGTGCAACAGAAGGGTGGATCCTGTTTTTAAATCCATTGTGATAGCTTGTGTCCTTTTACTGTTGAGTAGAGGCCATTAATGCTTAAAGGTATTAATGAGAAGTCATATTTAGCTCATGCTATATTGATGTTGCAGGAGCAGGGTTTTATTGCTTGCATGTTTTTGGTTTTTGGTTTTTCGATTGGGATGTTTCAGTGTGTATGTGAGTATTAGATCTATTCTGTAGGATGCATGGTTTTTTTGTTTGCAGGTTTTTGGGTTTTTGTTTTGGTGAGCTGTTAGAGTATGCATGTGACTATGAGATCCCTTCAGTAGGTTATGCTGTGCAATTATTTATTTCTAGTGGGAGGCAGGGATGGTTCAATTTCTGAAAATCCATCAATATAATCCACTATATAATGAAACTGACAGAAAAATCACATGATAATCTCATTAGATGCTGAAAAAGCTTGGAAAAATATTCCAACCACCCTTCATGTAAAAAGCATTAGAGCGATCAAGGATACAAGACCTATACAGAAACCTAATAGAAGCAATGGACAGCAAGCTGGTATACAACATCAACATAAATGGAAAGAAATGTAAAGCAATTCCATAAAATCAAAGACAATGTAAGGCTGCCCACACTTCCTACTCAGTATAGTATTTGAAATTCTATCAAGGGTAAAAGCATAATTGAAATTTGATTCTGACATGGTATATTGCCAAGACCTTTGAAGGGGGAATGGCACAGAGCTTTAGAACTCATGGGATATGGCCCAGTCTTCAGCACAGCCTTGTTGGGACTTGGTGAATCATGAACCCAACGGGGACTTCATGCAGAGTGTCGCTCAGTTATTGCACTCATATCTCTCTAAATCTAAGAAATACATGAAAATCCTCATAAAGCTTCCCACCACTCAGAGGGCAGCGCCATTGGCATTTGCAATAAAAATGGTTGAGGTCTTTTAGGGATTGCCTCTGGGGCAGATCAGTGCTTCCATCATTGCCAGAGGAAATGTAGAATGGTCAGAGACGACCACCACACTTAAAAAGCATTTGGAAAAATAAAATTGTTCGTGAAACTGGCTAAGATGTTTTCACTACTGACTCTGATGTAAAAAACAATATATGAAACAGTTTGAAGTTCAGAAAAGCTGGGACCTTTTAAGATCAGGGATCAAGAACAATGGTGCCACAGGCTAATGTGGTGAGTGTCACAAATACTGGAGTGTTGAAGACTGATTTCTGACCCAGTTTTGCCCTCAGCTTCCTGTTAGGATTTAATAAGGATTGCCAATCACAGATGTGCATTCTGACCATTTAAAGGAGATATAACATTTTTTTTCCTACTACAAAAGCCTCTACTCAACAAAACTGGAAAATCTGGATGAAATATACAATTTTCCAGATAAACACCAGGTTCCAAAGTTAAATCAGATCCAGATAAACCATCCAAACAGTCCCATAATTCTTTTTTTTTCTTTTTTTTTCTTTTTTTTTGTTACAAATTTCTTTTTTTTTTTATTAACTTGAGTATTTCTTATATACATTTCGAGTGTTATTCCCTTTCCCGGTTTCCGGGCAAACATCCCCCTCCCCCCTCCCCTTCCTTATGGGTGTTCCCCTCCCAACCCTCCCACCATTGCCGCCCTCCCCCCATAGACTAGTTCACTGGGGGTTCAGTCTTAGCAGGACCCAGGGCTTCCCCTTCCACTGGTGCTCTTACTCGTATATTCATTGCTACCTATGGGGTCAGAGTCCAGGGTCAGTCCATGTATAGTCTTTAGGTAGTGGCTTAGTCCCTGGAAGCTCTGGTTGCTTGGCATTGTTGTACTTTTGGGGTCTCGAGCCCCTTCAAGCTCTTCCAGTTCTTTCTCTGATTTCTTCAATAGGGGACCTATTCTCAGTTCAGTGGTTTGCTGCTGGCATTCGCCTCTGTATTTGCTGTATTCTGGCTGTGTCTCTCAGGAGCGATCTACATCCGGCTTCTGTCGGTCTGCACTTCTTTGCTTCATCCATATAGTCCAATTGGGTGGCTGTATATGTATGGGCCAAATGTGGGACAGGCTCTGAATGGGTGTTCCTTCAGTCTCTGTTTTAATCTTTGCCTCTCCCTTCCCTGCCAAGGGTATTCTTTTTCCTCATTTAAAGAAGGAGTGAAGCATTCACATTTTGATCATCCGTCTTGAGTTTCGTTTGTTCTAGGGATCTAGGGTAATTCAAGCATTTGGGCTAATAGCCACTTATCAATGAGTGCATACCATGTATGTCTTTCTGTGATTGGGTTAGTTCACTCAGGATGATATTTTCCAGTTCCAACCATTTGCCTACGAATTTCATAAACTCGTTGTTTTTGATAGCTGAGTAATATTCCATTGTGTAGATGTACCACATTTTCTGTATCCATTCCTCTGTTGAAGGGCATCTGGGTTCTTTCCATTTTCTGGCTATTATAAATAAGGCTGCGATGAACATAGTGGAGCACGTGTCTCTTTTATATGTTGAGGCATCTTTTGGGTATATGCCCAAGAGAGGTATAGCTGGATCCTCAGGCAGTTCAATGTCCAATTTTCTGAGGAACCTCCAGACTGATTTCCAGAATGGTTTTACCAGTCTGCAATCCCACCAACAATGGAGGAGTGTTCCTCTTTCTCCACATCCTCGCCAGCATCTGCTGTCACCTGAGTTTTTGATCTTAGCCAATCGCACTGGTGTGAGGTGAAATCTCAGGGTTGTTTTGATTTGCATTTCCCTTATGACTAAAGATGTTGAACATTTCTTTAGGTGTTTCTCAGCCATTTGGCATTCCTCAGCTGTGAATTCTTTGTTTAGCACTGAACCCAATTTTTTAATAGGGTTATTTGTTTCCCTGCGGTCTAACTTCTTGAGTTCTTTGTATATTTTGGATATAAGGCCTCTATCTGTTGTAGGGTTGGTAAAGATCTTTTCCCAATCTGTTGGTTGCCGTTTTGTCCTAACCACAGTGTCCTTTGCCTTAAAGAAGCTTTGCAGTTTTATGAGATCCCATTTGTCAATTCTTGATCTTAGAGCATAAGCCATTGGTGTTTTGTTCAGGAAATTTTTTCCAGTGCCCATGTGTTCCAGATGCTTCCCTAATTTTTCTTCTATTAGTTTGAGTGTGTCTGGTTTGATGTGGAGGTCCTTGATCCACTTGGACTTAAGCTTTGTACAGGGTGATAAGGATGGATCGATCTGCATTCTTCTACATGTTGCCCTCCAGTTGAACCAGCACCATTTGCTGAAAATGCTATCTTTTTTCCATTGGATGGTTTTGGCTCCTTTGTCAAAAATCAAGTGACCATAGGTGTGTGGGTTCATTTCTGGGTCTTCAATTCTATTCCATTGGTCTATCTGTCTGTCTCTGTACCAATACCATGCAGTTTTTATCACTATTGCTCTGTAATACTGCTTGAGTTCAGGGATAGTGATTCCCCCTGAAGTCCTTTTATTGTTGAGGATAGCTTTAGCTATCCTGGGTTTTTTGTTATTCCAGATGAATTTGCAAATTGTTCTGTCTAACTCTTTGAAGAATTGGATTGGTATTTTGATGAGGATTGCATTGAATCTGTAGATTGCTTTTGGTAAAATGGCCATTTTTACTATATTAATCCTGCCAATCCATGAGCATGGGAGATCTTTCCATCTTCTGAGGTCTTCTTCAATTTCTTTCTTCAGTGTCTTGAAGTTCTTATTGTACAGATCTTTTACTTGCTTGGTTAAAGTCACACCGAGGTACTTTATATTATTTGGGTCTATTATGAAGGGTGTCGTTTCCCTAATTTCTTTCTCGGCTTTTTTCTCTTTTGTATAGAGGAAGGCAACTGATTTATTTGAGTTAATTTTATACCCAGCCACTTTGCTGAAGTTGTTTATCAGCTTTAGTAGTTCTCTGGTGGAACTTTTGGGATCACTTAAATATACTATCATATCATCTGCAAATAGTGATATTTTGACCTCTTCTTTTCCGATCTGTATCCCTTTGATCTCCTTTTGTTGTCTGATTGCTCTGGCTAGAACTTCAAGAACTATATTGAATAAGTAGGGAGAGAGTGGGCAGCCTTGTCTAGTCCCTGATTTTAGTGGGATTGCTTCAAGTTTCTCTCCATTTAGTTTAATGTTAGCAACTGGTTTGCTGTATATGGCTTTTACTATGTTTAGGTATGGGCCTTGAATTCCTATTCTTTCCAGGACTTTTATCATGAAGGGGTGTTGAATTTTTGTCAAATGCTTTCTCAGCATCTAATGAAATGATCATGTGGTTCTGTTCTTTCACTTTGTTTATATAATGGATCACGTTGATGGTTTTCCGTATATTAAACCATCCCTGCATGCCTGGGATGAAGCCTACTTGATCATGGTGGATGATTGTTTTGATGTGCTCTTGAATTCGGTTTGCCAGAATTTTATTGAGTATTTTTGCGTCGATATTCATAAGGGAAATTGGTCTGAAGTTCTCTTTCTTTGTTGTGTCTTTGTGTGGTTTAGGTATAAGAGTAATTGTAGCTTCGTAGAAGGAATTCGGTAGGGCTCCATCTGTTTCAATTTTGTGGAATAGTTTGGATAATATTGGTATGAGGTCTTCTCTGAAGGTTTGGTAGAATTCTGCACTAAACCCATCTGGACCTGGGCTCTTTTTGGTTGGGAGACCTTTAATGACTGCTTCTATTTCCTTAGGAGTTATGGGGTTGTTTAACTGGTTTATCTGTTCCTGATTTAACCTTGATACCTGGCATCTGTCTAGGAAATTGTCCATTTCCTGAAGATTTTCAAATTTTGTTGAACATAGGCCCTTATAGTAAGATCTGATGATTTTTTGAATTTCCTCTGAATCTGTGGTTATGTCTCCCTTTTCATTTCTGATTTTGTTAATTTGGATGCACTCTCTGTGTCCTCTCGTTAGTCTGGCTAAGGGTTTATCTATCTTGTTGATTTTCTCAAAGAACCAACTTTTGGTTCTGTTGATTCTTTCTATGGTCCTTTTTGTTTCTACTTGGTTGATTTCAGCTCTGAGTTTGATTATTTCCTGCCTTCTACTCCTCCTGGGTGTATTTGCTTCTTTTTGTTCTAGAGCTTTTAGGTGTGCTGTCAAGCTGCTGACATATGCTCTTTCCTGTTTCTTTCTGCAGGCACTCAGCGCTATGAGTTTTCCTCTTAGCACAGCTTTCATTGTGTCCCATAAGTTTGAGTATGTTGTATCTTCATTTTCATTAAATTCTAAAAAGTTTTTAATTTCTTTCTTTATTTCTTCCTTGACCAGGTTATCATTGAGTAGAGCATTGTTCAATTTCCACGTATATGTGGGCATTCTTCCCTTATTGTTATTGAAGACCAGTTTTAGGCCGTGGTGGTCCGATAGCACGCATGGGATTATTTCTATCTTTTTGTACCTGTTGAGGCCCGTTTTTTGACCAATTATATGGTCAATTTTGGAGAAAGTACCATGAGGAGCTGAGAAGAAGGTATATCCTTTTGCTTTAGGATAGAATGTTCTATAAATATCCGTTAAGTCCATTTGGCTCATGACTTCTCTTAGTCTGTCGACATCACTGTTTAATTTCTGTTTCCATGATCTGTCCATTGATGAGAGTGGGGTGTTAAAATCTCCCACTATTATTGTGTGAGGTGCAATGTGTGTTTTGAGCTTTAGTAAGGTTTCTTTTACGTATGTAGGTGCCCTTGTATTTGGGGCATAGATATTGAGGATTGAGAGTTCATCTTGGTTGATTTTTCCTTTGATGAATATGAAGTGTCCTTCCTTATCTTTTTTGATGACTTTTAGTTGGAAATTGATTTTATTTGATATTAGAATGGCTACTCCAGCTTGCTTCTTCTGACCATTTGCTTGGAAAGTTGTTTTCCAGCCTTTCACTATGAGGTAGTGTCTGTCTTTGTCTCTGAGGTGTGTTTCCTGTAGGCAGCAGAATGCAGGGTCCTCGTTGCGTATCCAGTTTGTTAATCTATGACTTTTTATTGGGGAGTTGAGGCCATTGATATTGAGAGATATTAAGGAATAGTGATTATTGTTTCCCTTTATATTCATATTTGGATGTGAGGTTATGTTTGTGTGCTTTCATTCTCTTTGTTTTGTTGCCAAGACGATTAGTTTCTTGCTTCTTCTAGGGTATAGCTTGCCTCCTTATGTTGGGCTTTACCATTTATTATCCTTTGTAGTGCTGGATTTGTAGAAAGATATTGTGTAAATTTGGTTTTGTCATGGAATATCTTGGTTTATCCATCAATGTTAATTGAGAGTTTTGCTGGATACAGTAACCTGGGCTGGCATTTTTGTTCTCTTAGGGTCTGTATGACATCAGTCCAGGATCTTCTGGCCTTCATAGTTTCTGGCAAGAAGTCTGGTGTGATTCTGATAGGTCTCCCTTTATATGTTACTTGACCTTTTTCCCTTACTGCTTTTAATATTCTTTCTTTATTTTGTGCGTTTGGTGTTTTGACAATTATGTGACGGGAGGTGTTTCTTTTCTGGTCCAATCTATTTGGAGTTCTGTAGGCTTCTTGTATGCCTATGGGTATCTCTTTTTTTAGGTTAGGGAAGTTTTCTTCTATGATTTTGTTGAAGATATTTACTGGTCCTTTGAGCTGGGAGTCTTCACTCTCTTCTATACCTATTATCCTTAGGTTTGATCTTCTCATTGAGTCCTGGATTTCCTGTATGTTTTGGACCAGTAGCTTTTTCCGCTTTACATTATCTTTGACAGTTGAGTCAATGATTTCTATGGAATCTTCTGCTCCTGAGATTCTCTCTTCCATTTCTTGTATTCTTTTGGTGAAGCTTGTATCTACAGCTCCTTGTCTCTTCTTTTGGTTTTCTATATCCAGGGTTGTTTCCATGTGCTCTTTCTTGATTGCTTCTATTTCCATTTTTAATTCCTTCATCTGTTTGATTGTGTTGTCCTGGAATTCTTTCAGGGATTTTTGCCATTCCTCTCTGTAGGCTTCTACTTGTTTATTAATGATTTCCTGTGTTTCCTAAGTGTGTTCATGTCTTTCTTGAAGTCCTCCAGCATCATGATCAAATATGATTTTGAAACTAGATCTTGCTTTTCTGGTGTGTTTGGATATTCCATGTTTGTTTTGGTGGGAGAATTGGGCTCCGATGATGGCATGCAGTCTTGGTTTCTGTTGCTTGGGTTCCTGCGCTTGCCTCTCGCCATCAGATTATCTCTAGTGTTACTTTGTTCTGCTATTTCTGACAGTGGCTAGACTGACCTATAAGCCTGTGTGTCAGGAGTGCTGTAGACCTGTTTTCCTCTCTTTCAGTCAGTTATGGGGACAGTGTGTTCTGCTTTCGGGCGTGTAGTTTTTCCTCTCTACAGGTCTTCAGCTGTTCCTGTGGGCCTGTGTCTTGAGTTCACCAGGCAGCTTTCTTGCAGCAGAAAATTTGGTCTTACCTGTGGTCCCGAGGCTCAGGTTCGCTCGTGGGGTGCTGCCTAGGGGCTCTCTGCAGCGGCAGCAACCAGGAAGACCTGTGCCGCCCCTTCCGGGAGCTTCAGTGCACCAGGGTTCCAGATGGTCTTTGGCTTTTTCCTCTGGCGTCCGAGATGTGTGTGCAGGGAGCAGTCTCTTCTGGTTTCCCAGGCTTGTCTGCCTTTCTGAAGGTTTAGCTCTCCCTCCCATGGGATTTGGGTGCAGAGAACTGTTTATCCGGTCTGTTTCTTTCAGGATCCGGCGGTGTCTCAGGCGCAGAACTCCTGCCGCTCCTGGGCCCTCCCCCACAGGAGCCCAGAGGCCTTATACAGTTTCCTCTTGGGCCAGGGATGTGGGCAGGGGTGAGCAGTGTTGGTGGTCTCTTCCGCTCTGCAGCCTCAGGAGTGCCCACCTTACCAGGCGGTTGGGTCTCTCTCTCACCGGGTCTGGGAGCAGAGAGCTGCTGCGGGCCGGGATCCGCGGGTGTCGAGATATAACATTTTTATACAGATGTTTAGATTTCTGTTTTTTTAAAGATTCTAATAATAGTACTTTTAAAGATAAATAATACAATACTTAACAATTTCTCTGTAAATTCAAATTGCTTACATGTGAAGTTACATTATCCTTGGGAGTAATTTGTTTTCTTTAGGTGAACTATGGAATATTTGTTCTATTACAGTATTGGGTATCACTTTTTTCAGCACTAAGCAAGAGATGAAAACAAGAACATGATCACATTTCTGTAATAAAATATTCAATAAATTAATGGTGTATAGGGAAAATACTTCCCTTTGGGAAATAGAGAAAACCTAGAAAATTGAACAGTATGTCATAGGAATGAACTTGGGAATAAAAATATTATCTAGAAGAATCTCCTACACTCTATGTTCCTAAATCTTTTCTACCCATGCCGAGCCCCTAAATAACATTCTCCATTCAGAGCAATTAACCACTAATGAAGAAAAGAGAAGTCTCTAGCTGTAAAGAGATGGAGTATATAAAGGTTTCCCCTGTGTCACAAGAGACTCTCCTGGAAATGGCACACTCAAAACTGATCAATGTAAGGAAAGCTGTTCAGCAGGTTGGCCATGGCAGTTCTCAGTGACATCATCATTTCGAAGTCCCTGAAAAATCTCTTGAAATCTGGAGAGCCCTAGCTCCTTCTGTGATGACACACGTGTTGTGACAGCACCTGCAGTTCAGATATTTCTCAGTTCCTCTAGGACTTACTAATTGGTCTCTAATTCAGAGTAAACACACATCTGGGAGGGAGAACAAAGAGGATGAAGAAATCAGAGATGGGAAGAAGGAAGCTGCCAGTCTGTCTTGGTATAGAAAAGGAAGAAATATGTGGTTCATTGGAGAGCTCAGTCCATCCTGGGTAGGTTTTTAGTGGGTTTCCTGGGAAGACAGCCTGATCTGAGCCTTCCACATATTCCACATATCAGGATCTGGGAGCCTCTCAGAAGCATCTGTACTTCCCTGTTCTTATGGTTCCTGGAAGTCAGAGTGTTTATATCATTCATAACTTTATTCCAAAAGTCTAGTGTTGGGAAGGACACAGTTGTTTCCTGAGAGCTCATGGACTTTATCTTTTTTGTCAAGAAGAAAAAGGTCCTAAGGAAGAAGGGATGGAGAAGTATTGTGTCTGCATCTCAGAGTAAACTCCTCCACACTTTGAATCACTATAGTGCAGTTTGTGTCTCACACTGATATCTGCCAGAAAGAAGTGCTTCTAGTTAAGATTTCATCATCTCAGTCTTTCACTAGTATTACTCTAAGTACCATTCCCTGACAGTGACCCTTTAGATTTCTGAGTCAATAGGTGAGATTACCTAGCAGTTTCTTTTCTTTTATTTCTTCCATCTTTTTCATTTTTAGCAAATTTTATTGCTTATTTAAATGGATATTTCTATATTTACATTTCAAATGTTATTTTCTTTCCCAGTTTTCTGTCACTAAGTGCCCTAACTAATCCCCCTCCCCTTCCTCTATAACCTCCCTTACTGCACCTTGACATTCCCTTGAACTGGGAGTCAAACCTGGGAAGGACCAAGGGCTTCTACTTCCATTGGTGCCCAACAGGGCCATTCTCTGTTACATATACAGTTGGAGCCATAGTTCTGTCCATGCAGAGAATATTGGCTTAGTACCAGAAATCTCTGGTTCTTTGACATTGTTTTTCTTATGGAGTTGAAAGCCAATTCAGTTCTGTTTGGAGTGACGCCCTTGACACCCTCCATTGTTGATATTATTATTATTATGGTTAAAATTAAGTATGACTATTTTCATGGATAATTCACAACCAGGTGCAAATTACTAATACACATGTGGTGGTCAAGAAAAATAATAGCATTTTAAAGTTGTCCTGCTGACTAATAATATGACAAACCTGTGACATTTCTGATAATATGTCAACATCAGCTGATTTCCTGACCACACCAATATTGTATCTTTGGCCTGAGTAAATGTTTCTTACTTCTCCCCTCCCTGTGTTACCCTTGTTATGTTATAAATTCAGCCTTGGAGGAAAATAAAATTGTCGCCTTGATTAGACTCTTCTCTTGACTTCCTTCTTTGTGACTCATGTCCCCAATTCAATTCCAGGCACCCTCAGACCTCTCACTTACACATGGCACCCAATGTGAGGCTCTTTGAAGGTGTCCTGGAGGAGAAAGCCATTCCCTGTGAATAGGGCGGTCTGTCTTCTTTGTTTGTGGAGCCTTTCCTCCCCCTTGGAGCTTTTGCTCCCACCCTCACACCCTTCCAGAGCTTTTGCTGAGTGATGGGACAAGCATTCTATAGTCATCTTTTGTGACTTTTGAGAGGACTCAGGGAGTCACTCAGGACACAAAGAATAGGGTTAAATTTAAAAAAAAAAATCTTAGATTTTGTAAAAATATTTGTCCATATTCCACAGGAGGGAACAATTGATTCAAAAGACAATACAGAGTTAGTGATTGTTTAATCGATGGGCTAACACTTTTACTGAAATCTACCCTCTGTAGTTAATAAACGTTTTGTGCTTTTTCAGTAAAAAGGTTGACTCTCCTTGTGTGGATGAGCAACCCCACGTACATGGATTAAAAACCTTATACCCTCATGGTACTGCAGCGGTCACTTTGTCAATCTGTGCTCCATGGTTGTGTTCCAAAGTCATGCACTACGGGTTCTTACAATATTTTGGTGCTTCACAGGGAACTGTGCTCCATCCAGACCAAAATTCACGAAGAGATCGGAGGTAAGCTCAAGCAAATCTGTGTTTTGTGTTCTGTGTTACTTTCTGTTTTGTCTCTGTGTCATGTCTCGTCTTTGTTTCATGTTGACTTGTGTTGTCTGCCTCTGCTGTCTGAAGAGTTTGAGTCCCCACTGGAGAGGGATTAGAGTCCTCTTGGTGGTCGCTATTGCTCTGTAAGGGGCTTATGGCTGTGATAGGTCAACTTGCTAGTTGTCACAGGCCACAGGACCTAGAGGATGCTCTAGGAGGAGAAAGGAACCTAGGGGACATTCTAGAATCCCATTGGGAGGTGGGATCAGATGGTTTGCTTCATCCCAGAAGCAGCTAAAATTAAGATGCATTTTCAGCCATGTTCTGAAGGTCACAGGCTTCAGTGAGATGGCTTGGTGAAGGGCTACTACTGCAGTCTTGGGAGGGCTATACTTCTATTAAAGATCAGTGTTAGTAATCTACTTATAGATCATAAGAGGCAGGAAAACCAATGCAATTGTGAACCCTGCCTCAGGAATGGCTGCACAAAGGGTCCTTAAAACCAATTGTCTCTAACTATAGCTTATTCTCTGATACCTGAGGCTGCAGTCTCATAACAACCCCTTGGACAAGCCCCCTTCAATACTCAAATGGTATTTTCTCTTGATCTTTTGGCGCAAGGTCACCAGGCATGTCTGACAGCCTGGAAGAAACTTCCCACCTAAAGTAGACAAACCATATAATTATTTTACAACCACTTGGCATATAGCACTCAGGTCCTAACCATCTCTCCATCCTTTTGTTATTAATTCTTGTTGGAAGCCTAGTGTCCTTCAGAGTCTGGGTCCCTTGAGAGGCAAAGCCTTTGAGCTTACTCTAAGGAGCTGAGCTGAACTGAGGAGAATCTAAGACCAGAGAGACAGACGGTAACAGACCAGCTGCCCCATCTACTCTCCTTTTTGTTTCACAGGCTCAAAGCTTATGCTCAATAATGGGCTGGACTTTTCACCCCAAGAAAGCTGGCTAATTTAGCTGTGCGACTGAATGCTATTTGTCACCTGATCTGGGTGTTCCACCTGCTCTCACCAGGCCACCACTAGCATTCTTGCCTGGAACCTTACCGCTGTTCTTGGAAATTTTATCACCTAAGACACTGTGTTCTTTGACTTAAAATATATCCCATCCTACTAATATGCATGTCCCAGATTCACGATCTGAAGGACCTAATTCTAAAACAAGGGGATGGTGCATCCCCCTAAATATTAAATTTACCTCCACAGTCTGAACCAGTATTGATATACTTGGGGTCTTAGAATGTTTCAGTCAGGTACTTATACGGAGACTATATTTACTATAAAATTGTTAAAAGAGACAGTGCATTCGTACTGCCCTTCTTTTGGGCACTGATCCAAAGAAGAAGCCCACGGAGGCAAAGAATATGGCACAAGGTACACATGACTTGATCTACAGAGTGCACTCCGCTGAGAGGACCTGCTTGCTCAAAGAACTGCACAGAGTCAAGTCCATGGTCATCCCACACTCCAGGACAGCTAAAATATGTATTGTTCAACAATGCAATACTTTTCATAGTATTTGAGTTTTTGGATAATGCAATTACGATTGTTGCAGGAACACAAATTGTATTGTCTATTTGATTTATTTTGAGAATTTAAAAAATGTCAACCAGCATGTTATTTTTCCTTCTATGTATCAACACATTATTTATTTTTCAGTTATTGATGCTGTACTTTAATGACATGGGGTTTGCTTATTTCTTATTTGACATGCATGGGATACCTATTTATCTCTTTGACTTTTGCCTATATATTTTGGCCCTTGGACATTTAATCATTTAACATGCCTTGTTAAATAACAGGGAGATAATATAGCAAGAAAACCTATTCGCTTATATTATCGTAGGCTAACTATTGACGATGTTTGATGAGGGTCACGCTCACCTAACAAATCTCCATGGCAGTCCAGGCAAGGACATTTTTGTCCTTCAGTCAAATGAGGCCAACATTCTTTTCTGCCTACTGTCCTGATGGCTTTGCTAAAAAAAACAAAAAGTTCTCACCACTATGTGCTAAGCTGGACAGTCAATGATGAATAAGAGAGTGATATATTAATGAATAAACGATCTAAGACAGGAGGGCCGACATTAGCTGCTGCCTTATCCCATGATGGGCCCTGGCTACAAGATTCTCTTATCCTTGTGAGAAATAACACCTCAACCTAAGACAGATGCAGTTTCCAAGGGGTTCATTCCAGTACATGGATGGCCATTGATCACTTTTACATTTGAATATAAGTAAGGGGGAGGTTTTGGTTGTGATGCCCTTGAAGCCCTCCATTGTAGATGTTATTTTTATGGTTAGAATTAAGAATGACTAGGTTCATGGAAAATCCCCAACCAGCTGCAGAAGACTAATACAAATCTGGTGGTCAAGAAAAATAATAATATGATAATGTTTGCCTGCTGATTAATACTATGACAAACCTGTGAACTCTCTGGCATCCTTTCAACATCAGTTTTGTGTCCAAACGAATCCTGTGTTTTTGCCCTGCATAATTGTTTCTTAGTTCCCCCTCCCTCTGTTACCCCTGTTATGGTATAAATTCAGCCTTGGAGAAAAATAAAATTGACACCTTTTTCAGACACTTGTCTTGGCATCCTTCTTCATGTCCTTTCTCCCACATTTTGTTCAATGTATCCTCAGAACCCTCACTTACACAGCATTTGCAATACTTTCTCAAAATCTACCAACCACTGATCAGTTGTCAGTAAACTAGTTTGCCACAAGCATGCACTTCTATATTTGATATGCTCTAGCAATGTCTCTCAGCAAAGGTCTGTATCCGCTACCTGGCAGCATGCACTTCATAGCTTCATCAATCATATCTAGTTTTGGTGGCATACACACACACACACACACACACACACACACACACACACACACACACACATATTTGGTGTCTCCTACAGCAATGAGTTTAGGTAGAATTTTAGCATGAATTCTGCACAATTAGCTATAGAATGTAGAATCCACAAATGACAATACCAAACAATCTCACCCCTATTCTTATGAACCTATTGAAGTTGAGGTTTCACTGGTCCTCAAGCCATTGCTCTAACTACCCATCCTCCTAAGTATTATGTATGGCCTGAAGATAAGAATCATGTTAAAACATCCAAAACACTCAAGATTGACATGGGGATCACAGGTAGGTAGATATGAGAAAACAGATACTTAAATGGAAATAGAACAGCATTCTATAGTCCACGTTGTAGTTTGTTTTATTGCTATCTGTAATTTTTGGATAAAATTAATATTTGGGAGTTTAACATTTGAAGTACATACACAATATTTACATTGTTATATTCACTCTACTGCCGGAGCCACTTTGTTGCCCAAAATCACTAAAAAAAAAAATGGAATTGGAAAACAGATTTTTTTGATATCACATTCAGCAATATATGTAAAGTCCCCTCTCAAGGAATGTTCAATTAGAAAATGAAATACAATACAATGAAGGTAAATTCAGGTCTTTGGGAAACAGCGAAAACCTAGGAAATTGAACTGTATGTCACAGGAAGGAACCTGATAATAGAATTATGATCCAGAAGAATATCCTCCATTCTATGTTCCTAGACGTTTTCTACCCACGACAAGCCCCTGAATGACATTTCCATTCAAACCATGGAAACACTAATGCAGGAAGAGAAGTCTCTAGACTTAGAGAGATGTAGTACGTAAAGGTTTCCGCTGTGTCACAGGAGACACACGTGCAAATCGCTCCCTTGAATCTATTCAATGTAAGGAAAGCTGTTAAGCAGGTAGCTGTGGCAGTTCTCAGTGACATCATCCTTAGGCCCTCCCTGAAAAATCTCTTGTATCCTAGAGAGCCCTAGTTTTTTCTGTGACGTCACGAGTGTTGCTCTGACAACAACTGATTCTCCGATAATCCTTCAGTACCTATAGGGGTTACTAATTGACTGCTAATTCAGAGTAAAGAGCTATTTGGGAGGGAGGACAAAGAGGATGATGAAATCAGAGATGGGGAGAAGGAAGCTGCCCTTCTGTCTTGGTATAAAAAAAGGAAGAAATTCGTGGATTATGGGAAATCTCAGTAAGTAGTGGTTAGGAGTTGAGTAGATTCACTGAAGACAAAGACTTGACCTTAGCCCTCCACAAACGAGACTCAGGTGCCGGGATCTGCTCAGAAGCTTCTGGACTTCCCTGCTTCTTATGGGTCCTGGAAGTCAGAGAGTTTATGTCATTAATTTCTTTATTCCAAAAGCCAGGTGTTGGGAAGTGCACCCTTGTTTCAGGAGAGTTCATGGCTTTTATTCTTTTTGCCCAGAATATAAAGGTCCAAAGGAAGAAAGGAAGACAAGTATTGTGTCTTCAGATCAGGGTAAACTCCTTGATGCTTTAGATTCCTGTAGTGCAGTGTGTGTCTGACACTGCTATATGGTAGAGAGAAATGTATATAGTTGAGACTTCACCATCTCAGTATTTCTACTAGTGTTACTCTGACTGCCATTCCCTGACAGTGACTCTCTAGATTTCAGAGTCAATAGGTGTGAATAGCTGGCAGGTTTTTTTTTTCATTTTTTTTTTTACTTTATACCAAATGTTATTACATTTGTGATTGGATATTTCTATAATTACATTTCAAATATTTTTCCTTTCTCAATTTCCTGCACAGAAGTTTCCTAACCAGTCCCCTTCCCCTTCTTCTACAAACCCCCTTGCTGCCCTTTGACATTCCTTTAAACTGGGTTTCAAACCAAGGAAAGACCAAGGACTTCTCCTTCCATTTCTGCCCACCAAAGCCATCGTGTGCTACATATCCAGTTTGAGCCATAGTTCTCTCCATGTTCAGTCTTTGAATATGAGTTCAGTACCAAAAAGCGCTGGTTCGTTGGCGTTGTTTTTCTTTTTTTTTCTTTTTTTTTTTTTTTTTTTTTCGGAGCTGGGGACCGAACCCAGGGCCTTGCGCTTGCTAGGCAAGCGCTCTACCACTGAGCTATATCCCCAACCTGGCGTTGTTTTTCTTATGGGGTTGAAAGTCCCTCCACCACTTGTAATCCTACCTCAAAATCTACCAACAAGAGAACCTTTTCAAGTTTACTGGTTTGCCAGTAGCTTTCATTTCTGTATTTGATATGCTCTAGCTGTGTCTCTCAGGAAAGTTCTATATCCTTTTCCTGGCATCAGGGACTTCTTAGCTTCATCAATCTTATCTAGTTTTGGTGGCTGACAATATATATATATATATATATATATATATATATATATATATATATATATATATATATATTCTATATACTTTTGTTGGCTCCTACAGGTATGAGGTTAGGTGGAATTTTAACATGGATTCTGTGCAACTAGGTCAAGAATTTAGAATCCACAAATGACAATGCCAAATAGACTCCATCCTGTTCTTATGAAACTATTGAAGTTGAGGTTTCCCTTGACTTCAAGCCATTCCTCTCCCTGCCCATCTTCCTGAATTTTATATTTGGCCTAAACAAAGAATCATGGTAAAACATCCAAAACCCTCAAGTCTCTTCCTGGGAACATCATAAGGTAGATATTATGTAAATGATATCTAATGGGACTGCAAAACCACATTCTATAGTCTATGTTGTCCTTTGTTTTACAGATGTCTCATAATTTTTGGATGATATATGCATTTCAGAGTTCATCATTTGAAGTAGGCACACAATATTTACACTGTTCTTTTCACTCTATAGCTGTCCCACATTTGTTGCCAAAATCATTGCAAAAAGAATTTTTGAGTGCACATTCAGGAAAATATAAAGGCCCCATCAAGGATTGTACAATAAGAAAATGTAATACAATATTCATTCAATTGAAGGTCTGTAAGGAAAATACTTCCCTTTGAGAAACAGAGAAAACCTAGGTAATTGAAGTGTATCTCACAGGAATGGACCTGGGAATAAAATTATTATCCAAAAGAATCTGCAGCACTCCATGATCCCAGACCTTTTCTACCCATGCCAAGCCCCTGAATA
The DNA here is from genome assembly GCF_021556685.1 of Rattus norvegicus. Lineage (NCBI taxonomy): Eukaryota > Metazoa > Chordata > Mammalia > Rodentia > Muridae > Rattus > Rattus norvegicus. Next base: position 25,079,714 of record NC_141555.1, on the reverse strand, counting down.
AATTTCTCCATTCAGAATATGTAATCACTAATGAAAGAAAGAGAAGAACTTAACTTTAGAGAGATGTAGTACGTAAAGTTTTTCAATGTGTCACAGGAGACACTAAGGGAAAGGGCATCCTCGAAACTGGTCAATGTAAGGAAAGCTGTTCAGCAGGTAGACCATGGCAGTTCTCAGTGACATTATCATTAGGCTATGCCTGAAAAATCTCTTGTACCCTGGAGAGCCCTAGCTTCTTCTGTGATGACACAAGTGTTGTCTTGACAGCAACTGCCTCTCAGATATTCCTTTAGTATATCTAGGGTTTACTAATTGGTCTCTAATTCAGAGTAAAGAGCCATTTGGTCGGGAGGACAAATAAGATGAAGAGATCAGAGATGGGGAGAAAGAAGCTTTCATCAGTCTTAGAATAGAAAAAGAAGAAATATTGGTTCCTGGAAAAAATCCAGGGAAGATGGCTTTAGTTCTTTTTTTCTCTAGGTTCACTGCGCTCTTGGAGAAGTTTCTGAACATCCTAAAGACCTTTGGGCAGATAGTAAAGTTTCTAGATACCCCTTTTTAGATTTCGATCGTCCTGGGGATTATATGACTGATAGTAAATGTTTCCCAGGAAGAGTGCTAGAGCCAGATTGATTTTTAGACGCTTTAGAAGACATGGAATTTTTCTGATATACTTGGTCTAATTGCACAAAGTCTAAATGATTTTTTTTCAATGTGGACTTTCCCTCAGACCTTTAGAAATTTAAAAAAGGTTTTGTATTTTTGAAGTCTAATTTGCACAATGACAAATCACTTTGAGCATGGAGAACACTTTCTGGAGCCCTAGAGAGGGGTGAAGAAATTCCCTGAAACCCTGGGAAAGCTGGTGAACATGCCTCTTGGGTAGAAGGAGGTGTTACTTTAGCATCTTTGTACGATATTGAATATTCAGCATGCCCTTGCAAGGATTGGCAACTTTCTACATTTCCTTGTTCATTTTTCGAAAATTCCAGGCCATTTGGACAGATGGAGAAGGTGTGGGACTCACCTTAGGAGTAGTTGTAGGTTTTGGTGTCTCTTTGGCCGAAGAAGATGGCACAAGATCCCTCCTGGCAGAAGGGGGATGATTTAAACTGTCTTCCTTAGACGAGAAATTTCTCAAGACTCCATCAGAAGGATCAAAACTTAACGCATTGTTTCTAGAAACTGGATGACTGTGGTCTACTTTGGTAGAGGGAGAATGTTGACTATTTCTCCCCAGAGTGCACATGTGAAATAAATCTACCTGAGTAGATGGGGATAGTTGTAAAGCATGCTGTTCAGATGCAGTAGATCCTTAGACATCCTTCTCAGATGAGGAAGGTCTTAATGTACCCTGTATATATGTAGAAATCCTGACTGTGACATCAGAATGGGGGGGGAGGTATTAGAGATACCTCTCCTAGAGCATCATGGACATATGTGAGAGGTCTGAGAGCCTCATGAGCAGATAAGGATGTTTCTAGATATCTTTGTGTAATAGTGGAAGTTCCAAGAAAATTGTCTTCTGCTGGAGAAGTGAAAACAGACTTTCAAATAGAAGTGGCAGGTTCCCTAGACTGCTTGAAAAGCAAAACAGTTTCCAAGGCCCTTTAAGAAGATAAGGTAAAATCAAGAGCCTTTGAGGTATTTGGCAGATGTTCTGTGTCCGCTTCTGGGTATAAAGAAGGACTGGCAAGCCTTTGTACATATTTGGAAGAGTGTGTAGCATCTTCTGTAGTTGGGGAAGATGGCTCATCTTGAGGAGATAAGCAAGTTCCTATAGCCTACTGTGAGTTTGTGGAGGTCGTATGCATTCTTTTGAACAAATGTAATTCAAGGAATCCCTTTCCTAAGATTTCGAGGATGCTACAGACACTGGTGTTTCCATATCATGTCCCTCCAGTCCTGGTTCACATATGGTTGGATCTATAACCTTCTCTACAGATGGAATATATCCTAGAATATCTTTTGTATATATGTCACATCCACAAGACATTTCTAAAGATGTGGTTGTTTCTTGTACCACACTCTCTTTATGAGATAGAGTACTCCTCAGAGAGTCCTGCTCAGTTTTGGGAAATTCTAGCATCTCTGATGTATATGTGGAAAATTTTGGAGCCTCTCCTTTCAGGACAGAATGACCTAGAGTCCCCTGAGGAGGTAGGGGATGTTTTATGTTCTGTACATTGTATAAATATGGACTGTGCATGGCTCATTGCCTGTGTGTTGAGATAAACTTGGCTTTTTTTGGGCCGGATGACAAGTCAAGAGGGTCCTTTTCGGTGGTATTTGAATAATTGATATTTGAATAATTCTCTGTATAGGGACATTGGAAGTACTGGGGGACATGGACAGTGTGCTACTCATATTTTTTATGTACAGAATGCACAAGAGTCCCTTGGGTGGACTCAGAATTTTCTACCACAACTTGTGTGGTTGTGGAAATCTCAAGAGCCCCTTCTGAAGCTGGCAATGATCCTTGATCTAATGATGTACATGCAGAAAATTTTGTCTCTGCTTGGGCTGGTATGTGTGTTATGAGGTTCACTTGCGGATTTGTGACTGCATTTTGTCCCCCTTCGACCATAAGTAATGATTTAAGCCCATTTTTAATAGTGGAGGTCTTTGAAGGTCCTCTTGGTTTTATAAGGAAGTTCTGAAATCCCCTTTGTTAGCAGTATCAGTTTTCAAACTCATTTTACCTGAAGCAGATTCCATAATTAACGTTGTTGGAGATGGGGGACATCTTTGGTGGTCTTTGTGTGTGGACATAGCTCTTTGCCCTGCTTTGGCAGGTGACGAAGTTATTAAAGTCTCCTGTTGAGGGGGGGCAGGACTTAATCCATGTGTGGAATATGAGAAATCACTGAGATTACCTTTAAGCGAAGAAGTTTTGCAGCCCTATTTTTCTGATGGGGCCTGTTGTACCTCCCCTTGATCAGAGGGGTCTAGTCCAACACACTTTGGAGGAGAATTGGAAATACTGGAGATCTGTAGGAAAGGGAATGAACATTTGAAACTCCTTTGGAAACTCTGTGGGACAGAGAGCTGATCAGCCAGAAGACTGGGCAATACTGAGACTTCAGGGAAGGAGAAACTGCCACTTCTGCCCACCTGTGCCCACATCCCTAGCCCAAGAGGAAACTGCATAGTGCCTCTGGACACATGAATATAGGAGAAGTAATGCTCCAGGATTCCTGCAGTCCAAACTGCACCTGGATCTGAACTGGCCCAAACAGTATTCTACACCCAAATCTCGTGTGGGGTGGGGAAATCTTAGACGTCAGAGGGACATGAACCCATGAAAACTCTCCTCACATTTCTGACTCAAGAAAAAACACCTATCTCCATCTGGGCCTCCTGTGCATAAGAACCTAGGAGCACTATGGGCAGGACATTTCTGGTTGCAGCTCTCATGGAAAGGGGAAAATTACCCCAACCAATGATTTCAGGCCTGAGATAAGAGGTAAATCAAACTTTTCTGCTGCATGTGACCTGACTGAAGGACTCAGGACATGCAAAGTCAGACTGCCTCTGGGACCAGGCACTATCAGTTTCTAGCTGGCTCCTGAACCTCTCTATTCCTGACCTAGAGCTCCCTGCTCCTAAACGCTCTTGGACAGAGAGATGATCACCCAGGAGTGTGGAGAATACCAAGTGTACAAGGCACAGAGACTGGCACTTCTGCCCACCATTGCCACATCTCTGGTCCAAGACAAAAATGCATAGTGCATGTGGACACAGGAATATAGGACGGGTCAAAGTGCAGGAGCACCATGTTCTAGACTGTGCTAGAACTGGTCAAACAGCTCCCTGCACAAAAATCCCGAGGATAGGGAAACTAGACCTTCAGAAAAGCAGACAGTCCTGGGAAACCAGAGGAGACTATTCTCTGCCCAGATTCCTGACTCATCAGGAAAACACCTTGTGCCTTCCTGGCCAACTCCCCCCCACAGTGGGACCTAGGAGAAGTATGGGAAGTTCCTTCTGGTTCCCGCCCACAGGGACAGATGGAACTCAGTGGACAGGAGCAACTACATGCCTGAGAGCAGAATACTCTGTTCCCTTAACTGGGTAAAAGAAAACAGGAAAATAGCTCTACAGCAGTCCTGACACAGGAGCCTACAGGACGGTCAAGCCACTTTCAAAAAGAGCAAGACAAGCTAACTCCAGAGACCACCTGATGGCTAGTCAGGGCCACAAGCAACAGAAATCAAGACTACTTGGGCTCAACAGAACCTAATTCTCCCATCAAAACAAACACTGTATATCTAAACACCCCAGAAAAATAAGCTCTAGATTTAAGTTTACATTTTATCATGGTGAAGGAGTATGTTAAGAAGGTCAAAAATAACTCCCTTAAGAGAATAAAGGACAACAGAAAATACAGAATAAAACAATTAGAATCCCTGAAAGAGGGAACTCTAAACTACCTTAAAGAACTACTGGAAAAAGAGCAAAACAGGAGACGGAAATAAACAAAACCATCCAGGTGTTAAAAATGAAAATAGAAACAATAAAGAAAGCACAAGGAAGACAACCCTAGAAATGGAAAACCCAGGAAAGAGATCAGGAGCCACAAATGTGAGAATCACCAACAGGATAAAAGAGATAGAAGACATAATCTAAGGAGCAGAAGATTCCATAGGTAACATTTACACAACTGTCAAAGATAATGTAAAACGGAAAAGCAGCTAGCATAAAACATACAGGATATCCAGGACACTATGAGAAGATAAAAACTAAGCTTAACAGGTAAGGAAGAGAGTGAAGACTGCCAATATCAAGGGACAGTAATATCTTCATAAAATTTTAGAATAAACTTCCCTAATCTAAAGAAAGAGATGCACATAAACATACACAAAGCCTACAGAACTCCAAATAGAATGGATCAGACAAGGATATCCACCCATCACATAATAGTCAAAACACCAAATGCAAAAAAACAAATAAAAATATTAAAAACTGTAAGGGAAAAGGTCAAGTAACATATAAAGACAAACCTATCAGAAATATACCAGAATTATCACAAGAGACTATGAAAGCCAGAAGATCATGGACAGATGTCATGTAGACAGTAAAAGAATAAAAACTCCAGCCCAGGGTACTGTATTCAGTAAAACACTCAATTAACATAGAAACCAAGGTATTCCATGACAAAACCAATACACAATATCTTTCTACATATCTAGTCCTACAAAGGACACCTACGGGGAAACCCCAAAACAAGGAGGCAAGTAAAATTATAGATTAAAGCAAGAAATTAATCTTTTCACAACAAAACAAAGAGAAGAGAAGCACACAAACAAAAACTAACCTCCAATTATGAAAATAACAGAAAGTGACATTTACTATTCCTTAATATCTCTCAACATCAATGGACTCAATTCCCTATTAAAAAGACACAGATTGACACACAGGATATGTAATGAGGACCCAGCGTTTTGCACTACAGGAAACAAACTTCAGAGACAAAGGCAGATACTACCTCAGAGTAAAAGGCTGAAAAACAACTTTCCAAGCAAATGGTCTGAAGAAACAAGCTGGAGTAGCCATTCTAATATCATATAAAATTGATTTTCAACTAAGAGTCATCTAAAAAGATAAGGAAGGACACTTCATATTCATCAAACGAAAAATCCACCAAGATGAACTCAAAATCATAAATATCTATGCTCCAAATTAAAGGGCACTTACATACATAAAAGAAATCTTACTAAAGCTCAAAGAACACATGGCACGGCAAATAATAAGAGTACGAAATTTCAACACACCATTCTCAGATTACGGAAAGAGAAATTAAACAGAGACATAAACAGACTAACAGAAGTTATAAACCAAATGAACTTAATAGATATTTAGAGAACATTCTATCCAAAACAAAAGGAGATACATTATTCTCACCACCTCATGGCCCTTTCTCCAACAATGATCATAGAATCAGACAAAAAGCAGGCCTCAAAGGATACAGAAAGATAAAAATAATCCAACGCATCCTATCAGACCACCATGGGCTAAGGCTGTTCTTCAATAACAATTAGGAAAGAACACCCACAGATACATGGAAGCTGAACAATGCTCTACTCAATGAGAACTTGGTCAAGGAAGAAATGAAGAAAGAAATTAATGACTTCTTAGAATTTAATGAAATTGAAGGTACAATATACCCAAACTTTGGGACAAAATGAAAGCTGTGCTAAAAGGAAAACTCATAGCTCTGAGTGCCTGCAGAAAAAAAAAAAAGAGCACATATCACTAGCTCTACAGCATGCCTAAAAGCTCTAGAAAAAAAAAAAAGAAGCAAATGTGTGCAGGAGTAGTAGAAGGCAGGAAATAACCAAAATAGAGCTGAAATAAACCAAGTAGAAAAAAGGGGACCATACAAAGAATGAACAGATTCAAAAGCTGGTTCTTTGAGAAAATCAACAAGATATATTAACCCATTGCCAGAGTAACCAGAGGGCACAAAGAGTTTGTCCAAATTAACAAAATCAGAAATGAAAAGGGAGACATAACATCAGAATCACACCAAATTAAAAAGTCATCAGATCGTCCTACAACAGGCTATACTCAACACAACTTGAAAATCTGGAGAAAAAGGAAAATTTTCTAGATGAATGCCAAATCTAAATCAGGAACAGAAAAACCATTTAAACAACCAATAACTGCTAAAGAAATAGAAACAATCACTAAAATCCTCCCAACCAAAAAGTATCCAGGATCAGATGGGTTTAGTGCAGAAATCTATCCAACATTCATAGAAATTTCATACCAATACTCCACAAACTATTCTACAAAAATAAAACAGATGGAGCACTACCTACTTCCTTTTATGAAGCCACAATTTCTCTTATAGCTAAACCACACAAAGACCCAACAAAAAAAGAGAACTTCAGACCAATTTCCCTTATGAATAACGATGCAACATTACTCGAAAAAAGTCTTGCAAACTGAGTCCCAGAACACATCAAATAATCATCCATGGAATAGAATTGACGACCCAGAAATGAACCCACACACCTATGGTCACTTGATTTTTGACAAAGGAGCCAAAACCATCCAATGGAATAAAGATAGCATTTTCAGCAAATGGTGCTGGTTCAACTAGAGGGCAACATGTAGAAGAATGCAGATCGATCCATGCTTATCACCCTGTACAAAGCTTAAGTCCACGTGGATCAAGGACCTCCACATCAAACCAGACACACTCAAACTAATAGAAGAAAAACTAGGGAAGCATCTGGAACACATGGGCACTGGAAAAAATTTCCTGAACAAAATACCAATGGTTGGATCTGGAAAATATCATCCTGTGTCAGGTAACCCAATCACAGTAAAACACACATGGTATGCACTCATAGATAAGCGGCTTTAGCTCAAATTCTTGAATTACCCTAGATGCACAGAACACATGAATCTCAAGAAGAATGACCAAAATATGAATCCTTCACTCCTTCTTTAAAAGAATACCCTTGTCAGGATATAGGGAGGCAAAGTTTACAGAAGCTAAAGGGACACCCATTCAGAGACTGCCCCACATGTGGCCCACACATATACAGCCACCAAACTAGATTAAATGGATGAAGAAAAGAATTGCAGGCCGACAGGAACAGGATTTAGATCTCTCCTGAGAGACACAGCCAGAATACATCAAATACATAGGCAGATGTCAGCAGCAAACCACTGAGCTGAGAGCGCGACCCACGCTGAGGGAGTCAGAGCAAGGCCTGAAAGACCTGAATGGGCTTTAGACCCCATATGAACAAAAATGCCAACCAACCAGAGCTTCCAGAGACTAAGCTACTACCCAAAGATTAAACATGGACTGACCCTGGGCTACAAAATCATAGCTATCACTGAATGCCTCTCAGGGGCACCAGTGAAATGGGAAGTCTTTTGTCCTCCCAAGACTGAACCCACAGTGAATGGCATTGATGGGAGAAGGGCAGTAATGTGAGGGTGGGTCGGGATAGGAACACCCTTATAGAAGGGGAGTGGTAGGGACTAGGGAGATGTTAGCCTGGAAACCTGGAAAGGGAATAACATTTGAAATGTATATAAGAAATTCCCAAGTTAATAAAGATTGAAGAAAAAAACACTCCTTTTGGAAGAGGAGAATGTATGTTTTTCCATTCAGGATCTAAGGGAAGAATTTTGGACACCTGGGCAAATATGGAACATTTGAAACATTTGGTTATTTCCAGAAAGTCCTGTGTTGGTAGGAACATCTTGGGGAAAAATGGGAGATCCAAGTTCTCCATGTCTATATAGGGAAGGATGTTGGCATCCTGGAATGTGTGGAAAAATCACCAGTCCCAGTTTGTCAGTAGAAAAGTCAGCATAAGGTGGCCCAGGCACAGTGTGATCTTCTTTGAGTCTTTCACTGTTCTCTCTAGTACTGTGTTTTGTAGATGTTGCATGTACTGTGGCTACCAACTCGTTAAAGTCCACATGTTCTTCAAACACAAAAGACATAACCAGCTTTTTTTTTTTTTTCATCTTCCCAAGAATGGGCACTAAAGATGAGGCCACTCTTTCTGGTAGCAGGATGTAAAGCAGATGTTCTGGTATCCCTGGGCAGTGGGTTACTCAGTGATCTGCTATCCTTGGTCAGTGGATTACTCATGCCCTCAGGACCAATCTGAGGAAGTGTAACTGTCCATTTCTTCTTCTCTCTCAGTTCCCTTCTGGGATCTCGGGCCCTCTTGTTGACTGAAACCTTTATATGGTATTTGAGTTTCTATAGCTTTTCTGTAACACGAGCATCATGTTTTTTGAATCTCTTGTCTTCATAGGGTTTTGTGCATCTGAACTTGTGCTGAGTCCGTCTAAGTAGTCCCGGAGGTGCAAAGTCTCTCGGGTCTCTGCTGTTCAAGTCCTTCCCCCATTGGAGTCCGGTGTTAAAATCCGGTTGGGGACACTGAAGGGGATTGCAAGCTGTGAAGGCTGCGAACCCTTCAAGTGATTCCCTATAGAGAGCCACTATAACATTCGCCACCACAAGATGGCGCTGGCTTACACTGCGCCCCACGTGGAAGGTCAGGATAGCTTCAGCCATTACACATGGTGCTGTCCTCCGCCGCTCCAGCCGACTTCCTTTCAGGAAGTTAACTGTGTGCGAATATGCAAGAGTGCCTTCGTTACAGGTCTTTGCCCACTCCGGGTCGTGCCTAATGAGATCATGGGTAAGCGACCAATCAGGGGTGGATGCTCCGCACTAGGATGTATATAAGCCGCGCAATGCAGGCCCGAGGGGCTCTCCTTAAGATTGAGTAAAAGTTTTAGCTGTAGCAAGAATCCGTATGTCCCCACGTGTTTTCTTGCTGGCTAGGTCGCACACGGGACAATTCCCCAATTGCGCACCAGTGTTATAATCATCTTGGGGGACCCTGAAGGGGTTCCCAGCTGTGGAGGCTGGGAAAGCGGCGGTGCATGGTGATCCTTTAAATCCGGGATGAGGCTCGCTGACCTCTCTCTCACACATCTGGCCGTTTAGTCATTTAGTAAATTGAACAAGAAATGGTGAATGGGCTAGTACCCATGAAGGGGCAGTGAATATACTTGCCAGTGGTGAGTCCTGGCCAGCATGAGCTGAGCTTTATAGTTTGAGTATTGCTCTCTCTCCCGAGAACTGTGGACAAGTCTGGAAGGCAAAGCAGGGCAAACTCGAGTGACCGTTGATCTCAGGAAACAAGCAAAGCTAGAGAGGGGCTATCTTCAAGTCTGCACGGGGCAGTCGTGAGGTGTGCACAGACCAGTCTTGAGGTCTGCACAGGGCAGTCTCGAGGTCTGCACGGGGCAGTGACGAGGTCTGCTCGGGGCAGTCGAGAGGTCTGCACGGGGCAATCAGGAACTGGCTCACTTGTCAGTTCTGCTTATAGTAGCGGGGCGATCATCCAAGCTTTCTGAGTGAGGAGGAACACTGTCGACTCTCTTCCTTAGAGTCCAGAGTGCTACCTGCTCTTGTGCTCACTGTCAGGGGCCAATACAAGGCATTCTGGAAGGAGCAACATGAATGGAAAGGGCAAGGGTTTCTTCGGACACTGTGTGGTCAAGTGACTCTTACAACAGGGTAGATCCCTCTAACCAGAGGCAATCAGTGGTGCAGTGATGTGTCATGGAGCCTCATAACCGAATGGGAAAGTCTGATCCAGACCCTTGCTCCTCACAGACTGCAGGGACTAGAAAATCACTGGTGGACTGTGTTAGGGAATGAACATGTGATAGGATGTGAATAGAGCATAGAATGCATGGCATTGACATTAGAATTCCATGTGACTTCCAGGTGTTACTGTGAAGCTTCTGCCTTGATGTATCACTATTTTTTCTTGTCCTAAAGTTCTTAATATTCTTTCCGTGATGATATTTTTGAAATATAGAGTATGCTACCCAATGGAAAGTATTTTCTCTAGTCACATATTTTGAAATTCTAAATGTCTCTTGACATCATATGCAGTTGCCTGGCCAGAAGTCCTAGGGATGCTTTCAATACTGGTAAGTTGATTGAACACAACTGTTTGTGTTACAAGCTTTTCTTGTAAATAATTCTTTTGGTGACCCCCAATTAGATTGTACAAATGTCTCCTGCCTTTTGCTTGGAGAAAGTAGGTAAGTGTTATGCCTTCTTTGGATGAAGAGGAAGATCTAAGGCTACACTCCTCAGAGAAACAAGATATCAGGTACTGTAGGAAGAAATATGCATCTAGGCAACAATAAATGTTCCAAGCTAACCTGTATAGTAAAGTAATGTATGGAAAATACCACTCCATTATTAGTAGTATTAATAAGCATTGTATTTGTTTATATTTCAAATATTACCCCCTTTCCATAAACCCCAACTCCACATATTCCTCCTCTTTGTCTCTAAGTGGGTGACTCTGCAAGCCCCATTTATTCTTTCTTTATCCCTCTGGAATCACTCCTCTCTAGGACATCAAGCATCCAAAGGACCAAGTGCTTCCCCTTCCACTGGTGTGAGATGAGGCAGTCCTCAGCTACATATGTAGGGTACCAAACCATGTATATTTTATGGTTGGTGGTTATGGCCATGGGACCCTGAAGGGTCTGGTTAATTGATATTGTTCTACCTCTAATTACAGTCTCCTTCAGCTCCATTAGCCCTTCCCCTACATCTTCCACTGGGATCTCTAGGCTCAGTTCAATGTTGGCGGTGAATATCTGCATCTGTATCAGTCAGGTGGTGGCAAAGCCTCTCAGAGGACAGGCATACCAGACTCCTATTGGAGAGCACATCTCAGCAGCAGCAACATTGTCCGGTTTTGTGTCTGCAGATCTCTGGATGGCCTTTCCTTCAGCCTCTGCTCCATATTTGTCCCTGCATTTCCATTAGACAGGGATAACTCTCATTTAATATGATTGGGTATGTGGTCCCATCCTTACACTGGGGGCCATGTCTATCTACTGCATGTGGTGACTTCAGATTCAATTTCACTGTTGCTGTTGATGTTGACCAATGTCATCACTGTTGGGTCCAGGGAACCTGTCACATCCTTAGTATGTGGAACATTGTAGGGATTACCCCAATCCTCAACTATTCCTTCTTTCTATACTCATTCTCTTGGTCCTCTGTGTTTCTCTCCTGTCTCTTCCCACATCTGATCCTGCTCTCCTGTTTTTCCATTTCACTCCCATCTCCCACACACAGTCCTTCGTCCATCTGCCTTCCATGATAATTATCTTCCCCCTTCTAATTGGGAATGAAGCAGTCCCTATTTGTCCTTTATTGTTAAGCTTCAGAGTGTATATGAGTTTATTGTGTTTATTCTGAGCTCTTGGGCTAATTTCCACTTAGCAGTGTGTGCATGTAATGTCTGTTTATTTGTGTTTGTGTTATTTCACTCAGGGTGATATCTTATAATTTCATCCATTTGCCTATGAATTTCATGAAGTAATTCTTTTAATACCTAAGTACCACACCATTGTGTAAATGGACCACATTATATAAATCTGTTCCTCTTTTGAGGGACATCTGGGTTCTTTCCAGCTTCTTTCTGTTATAAATAAGGCTGCTATGAACAAAGAGGAGCATGTGTACTTGTTATATGTTGGAGCAAGTTTTGGATATATGCTAACGAATGGTACAGCTGGGTCCTCAGGTAGTAAATACTATGTTCAATACTCTGCAGAACCTCCATCCTGGTTTCCAAAGTGGTGTTCCTTACTCTCCACATCCTTGCCAGAGTCTGTTGTCACCTGACTTTTTTATCTTAGACATTCTGATTGGTATGAGGTAGGATCTCAGGATTGTTTTGATTTGCATTTCCCCAATGCCTAAGGATGTTGAACATTTCTTTAGGTGCTTCTCAGCCACTCAATATTCATCAGTTGAGATTTTTTTTTGTTTAGAACTGTACCCACTATTAAATAGTGTTATTTGATTCTCTGGAGGATAGCTTATTGAGTTTTTTATATATATTGGATATTAGCACTCCATCGGATACAGGATTGGTAAAGATCTTTTCCCAATCTCTTAATTGCTGTATGGAAGTAATGACACTATCCTTTGCCTTACAGTTCCATTTTTCAATTTTTGATGTTAGAACAAAAGCCTTTGGTGTTCTATTCAGGAAATTTTCCCCAGTACCAATGTGTTCGAGGATTTTCCCTGCCTTTTCATCCTTAGTTTCAGTGTATGTGGTTTTATGTGGAGATCTTTAATCTACTTTTACTTGAGCTTCGTGCAAGGAGATAAGAATTGATTGATTTGCATTCTTCTACACTCTGCCCTTCAGTTGAAACAGCACATTTTTTAAACAAAATGCTATCTTCTTTTCCACTGGTTGATTTTAGATACTTTGTCAATTTTCAAGTGGCCATAGTTGTGTGACTTTTTTTTGTGTGTGTCTTCAATTCAATTCAATTCTATTCCATTGATCTACCTGCCTGTCTCAATACCAATTCAATACAGTTTTTCATCACCATTGCTCTGTAATACAACTTGAGCTCAGGGATGGTGATTTCCCCAAAATGCTTTTATTTTTCAGAATAGTTTTCTCTATCCTGGGATTTATTTTATTCCAAATAAATTTGCAAACTGCCATTACTATGTCTGTGAAGAATCGAGTCAGAATATTGATGGGGATTGCATTGAATCTGTAGGTTGCTTTTGGCAAATGGCCATTTTTACAATATTAATCCTGCAAATACACAAAGATGGTAGATCTTTCTAATTTCTGAGATCTTCTTCAATTTATTTCTTCAGTGACATGTGTTCTTGTCATATATATATTTCATTTGCTTGGTTAGAGTCACATTGAGGTATTTTATATGCTTTTTGACTATTGTCAAGTGTTTCATTTCTGTAAATTCTTTCTCACTCGTTTCTCTTTTGAGTAGAGGAAGGCTACTGATTTGTTTGAATGAATTTTATACTCTGCCACTCTGCTAAAGTTGATTATCAGACCTAGAAATTCACTGTTGGTATTTGGGGGGGTCACACCACCTGCATATAAGGACATTTTGAATACTTCCTTTGCAATATGTATCCCTTTACCTTCATTTGTTTTCTAACTACTCTGGCAAGGACTTTGAATACTATATTGAAAAGGTAGGGAGAGAGTGGTTATCCTTGTCTAGTTCCTGATTTTAGTGGGATTGCGTTAAGTTTCTCTCCACTTAGTTTGATGTTGGTTACTGGTTTGCTTTATATTGCTTTGACTGAGTTCAGTATGGTCTTTGAATTTCTGATATTTCCAAGACTATTAACATGAAGGGGTAGGTTCTGTGAAATGCTTTCTCAGCATCTAATGAGATGATTGTTTGTTTTGTTTTCTTTGAATTTGTTTTTATAGTGGGATTAGGTTGATTAATGATCAGGTTCTGTATATTGAACCATCCCTGTATCTTCAGGATGAAGACTACTTGATCATGATGGATCATTGTTTTGATGTGTTCTTGGATTTGGCTTGCAAGAAATTTTTGAGAAATTTTGCAGGGATATTCATGAATAAATTGATCTGAAATTCTCTTTCTTTGTTGGGTCTTTGTTTGCTTTACTTATAAGCATAAATGTGGCATCAGAGAAGGAATTGTGTAGTGTTCCTTCTATTTCTATTTTGTGGAATTGTTTGGAGAATATTGGTGTTAGGTATTCTATGAACGTCTGAAAGAATTCTGTACTAAACTTTTCTGGTCCAGAGATCTTTGGTTGGGAGACATTTAATGGCTGCTTCTACACTTAATAAGTTATGGGAATATTTAGATGGTTTATCTGATCGTGATTCAACTTTGGTGCCTTGTATCTGAATAGAAAATTTTCCATTGAATCCTTACTTTCCCGTTCTGTTAAGCATAGGCTTATATAGTAGGATCTGATAATTTTTTGAGTTTCCTCATTTTCTATGGTTATATATCTATTTCAATTCTGATTTTGTTATTTTTAATTTAAATATAAAGGATTTACCCATTTCTGGAATTTTCAAAGAGCCAGCTAGTGGTTTTGTTGATTCTTTATAGAATTCATTTTGTTTCTACTTGGTTGATTTCAGTCCAGAGCTTGCTTATTTCCTGCTGTCTAGTCCTCTTGGTGTATTTGGATTTGTATTGGTTCTGAGATTTCAGGTGTTCTGTCAAACTGCTAGTGTATGATAGCTCCTGTTTCTCTGTGGAGGCTCTCAGAGCTATGTGTTTTCCTCTTAGCATTGCCTTTTAGTTTTCCCAAGTTATGCCTTCACTTTCATTAAATTGTAAAAAGTCTTTAATTTTTTCTTTACTTCCTCCTTGAACAAGTTCTCATCGAGTAAATCATTCTTCAGCTACCATGTATATGTGAGTCTTTGGTTGTTCTTGTTGTTATTGAAGACCGTTTTAGTCTGTAGTGATCTCATAGGATGCATGGGATTAATTCAATCTTCTTGTATCAGTTGAGGCCTGTTTTGTGATGGATGATATGGCCAGTTTAGGAGAAAGTACCATGTGGGACTGAGAAGAAAGTGTCAGGAGCCATAACAGGTCACACTAATAACTATGAGGTGATCATCCTCAGATGGACAGCCTTGGATTATGTTATAATCCACAACTGGTTCTCCCTTATTAACCAAGGCTGTAAGTGATTCATTTTGGGAAAGTGTCCTGCTATTAAAATGCTATTCCTGTTGTTATTATGAGACATATATAACAATCATTGAGTAATAGCACACCCCTTTGGAGCAGATTTCTGCAGTCCTACGAAGTTGTATTGTTCATTAGTGATGCTATACAGACAAACAGATGAATTCTTTAGTCTTAATAATGATCCTACAATAATTCATAAAATTATGTCAATGGTTATTAAGCTCTTTTATAGTGGGATTGCTATGAGTCTCTTTCTAATAGTCAGAATTTCAGTGACAACTCTGCCAGTCTCCCTGGTGTCACCAGTTAATTGTTCTGTGATAGTAAACAGACTTTCTCCTACTCAGAACATATTCCAAGGGACACAAAAACAGTTATTAAGAATCATAAAAAGAGAACAAATGATTTGTTACAGGTGCAAGGACAGAGGATAAGATATTGACTGGCTTTATCTGTATATAACTTAACTAACAACTATGGTTTTAGACCTACAGAAAACCTGTAGAGCTGACCCTGGTGATGAATGTTTAGTCAGATAATTACACCTGATGGATATTCGTGTAAAAATTCTCAGTTGTAAATTACATTTCGATTTATGTTTTGATCTTTCATATGAACTTGTGATGAACATAGTAACACGTGATCATGTATTCTGAAATATGTTTAAGCGATGAGGAGAAAGAAAAGACACACAGAAGGACTGAGAGAGAAGGACTGAACTAGAAGGACAGAGACAGATGGACTGAGCTGGAGAGGGGCTGAGCTGAAAAGTCCGGTTTGAGCTAAGGAGAACTGAGGATAATAGAACTGAGCCGAAAAGATCTGGGCTGTGAAGAAATGTAGAGATGAATAACATAGAGACTATAGGTAACATAAGAAAGCAATCTGCAGAGGAGAAGAGGAAACAAGAAGAAGCTGGAAAGAACAGAAGGTGCAGGCAGGTTTCTCCTTAATGTGGGACAGAACAGGTCATTTTTTCATTTTCTTTTCTTTATTAACTTGAGTATTTCTTATTTGTGTTTCGAGTGTTATTCCCTTTCCCGATATATGGTCCAACATCCCCCTAAACCCTCCCGCTTCTTTATTGGTTTTCGCCTCCCTATCCTCCCCCAAGTGCCACCCTCCCCCCATAAATCATGTTCACTGTGGGTTCAGTCTTAACAGGACCCAGGGCATTTGAATATATAACAAATATTCTGTCATTTGTTTTTCATTTAACAATGTATGTTGAACATATGTGCATGGGGAATTTCGTCATGGAATATCATGCTTTTAATAAATGGTAGTATACTCATTTGTTGAAATAATAACCTAATTGTGCCTTTCAGATTATTTTCATTTTCATTACCTAAAGTTAGCTACAGAAAATCAGCATGGCTCAGGCACAGTACTCAATGGTGTTTATTTACATTATATTTTGTATAATTTACAAAACACATTGTTGGAATGATGTCAAGGCTGTTAAGTAATATACTTGTATTAATATTGCCAAATTTGCATCTCAGAAGACTATAATAAAATATATTGCCATCAATTTTATATGTGAACCCATATTATACCATTCAAAATTAAATGGTACACATATTTTAAAAAGGTATCAGTCTCTGACTTCTATCAGTTCTTTAATTAGGGGAAGTATTGAAGAATTTGGAGGGGACAGCAACCTCTATATTAAGACCAGCTGTCGCAATTAATCTGGACTGCTGAGATCTCCCAGACACTGAGCAAACAACCAGGCAGGATACAGAAGTTGGACTGTGGTCCTGACACATGTTTAGCACAGGATTGGCTGGTCTGCCTAATCCTTAAGAGACTTGAGGCCCCAGGGATTATGGTGCCTGGAAGGATCTGGGGAGCATCCTCTTTGAGTCAGGGGAGGAAGAGGTGGAATGGGATGAGGAACTGTGGGAAGGGACATGGCACAATTGCAGGAATGTAAATAAATATAATAAATTTTAAAATAGTTTCACTCATAGATTCAAATGCTTGTTCCTTTTTAATATCTGTATTGCAATTCAGTCGTGAGGTTCAGCTTTTTTGCTTACTGAACTGTGTAAGCATTAATCCTTAATTTATTCTTCATACTATTTGTGATTTTCTCCATTCTTTTTACTTTGCATCAATTGTGTTTGCATATGTAGAATGCTTAGTATTCATAATATGTGGAGAAAATACATTCATGAATCTTTTTTATTTTAATGATCTGTTATGTGTAAATGTCTATTTATAGATTTGTGCACATGAACACAGGTGCTTGGGGATAGAGACCAAGAGATGTCAGATCCCCTTTAGCTGCTTTTACAGTTGGTTGCAAGTGGCTTCTTGGTTGTTGGAAACTAAACGTGTTTGCTATAAAAACTAGTAAGTACTCTTAACCACTAAGCTAATACTACAATACTTATTCGATAATAAGATCAACCTATTTATAATTTTCTCATGTATTTCAGGGTATCTTTGAATTTGAGACATCTTGCCACCTTCTAGGTGCTGAGACTACATTCAGGCATTATTTTTTACAATTTTCTTTCCTTTATCATAGTAAGATGTGCTAGATTAAATATGTTAATATTATGCAGTAAATCTTCCAAATGTTTACTTATAGAACCTTGGGTTAGTGTCTGTTTGTTTCCTCTGTAATGACTATATTCATTTTGCAGTTTCCAGTTCTCTCTTTCTTTAATCAATCCGTATGATGTGTTTTTGCTTTCATATAGAATGTAGTAAAAGCCTTTTAGTTTTTCTTTGAATAGTTAATATACTAAGAACTTCTGTTGAATTTCCTAATTTAAGGGCAATACAATACATTATTTCTTTAAAATGTTCCTAGAGTTTTGTTTTTTTTTCTTTTTCTTATTATTATTGTTCTCATTAGTCTCATTATTATTATTCTGTGTAAGCTTTTATGTGCTCAGGTCATGTAGTGAATATGGAAGTCTTCCAAACGTATATGTGTAGGTATCAAATTTACGTTATTGGTTTTTCAAGGCATGAAATTTTATGTACTCGGCCACATCACTGGAATAAAGTATAAAACTTTAAATTGACATATAGATCCAGGCTGGTTTATATAGACAATATTTTCATCATTTTGCTTTTAATAAATATTTTTGGTTATTTTAATATATTTTATTTTCCATGTATACTTGGTAACCCATGTATGCTTATTTTAATATTTAATTAATAATTTAATCATAATTATGAACTTGAAACCTAGCTAATATGAAACAATCTTAGATACATTTGAATAAATGCAATTAGTTACCTAAAGCATAATTTTATTCATTAATCCTATGCATTTGCATAAAGCAGAGAATATTTCATTGTTACAATCCTGATGCCAAATTTTCACAGTATGACAGCTACTAACTACATGTGACATTTAAAAATTTAAAAGGAGTTTGGATTATATTATTAAATTATATTTCCCCAACATCAAGTAAATAGATTTATTTTGCCTCAATAAATTAAAGGTGCTATAGCAGGAAAAAGTTTAATTTCCTTTTTTTAGGTTAAGACCAAATTTAACTTTTACATTCTCCTGCCTATCAGAAAGTCACTATTCTTATACAGAAAGATGTGCAAGGCACAGGTCTTATTTCTAGTAAAAGCTGTAATTACAATCATCAGTCTTGTCAGTTTCAGGGGTTGTTCACATCAAGTCTGTAAAACACAATGATCAACATGGCAGGATAACCATAAGGGCAGTGCAGAGGTATAAATAGCTTGGAGATAGCCAACATCTCTCTAATTTTGCTTAAGTCCTGTTCAATGAAGATGGATGGTACTGGTAATTTAGCCACATATATAAGGCTATTAAAGCTGTGGTTATGGGAGAGAATGTACAGCCATTTACTTACTTAAGCCACTATCATACCTAACACCAATCATAGCCATGTGTTCTTATATATAAAATTAATTACAGTCTCTGCAACAAAGATCACAGTAAATATCCCCGCCATTCAAAATTCAGGATAGAAATTTCAAGTCCAGTCTCAATGGCTCTATCTAAAAAATGTCACTTGATTCAAGGCTGAGGAACATTATAGAAGAGGGGGCGAGAAGATTGTAAAAGACTATAGTTTACTATTAGATGGTGTCTCAAAGTAGCACCAGAAATTACTCTTATAATGTCTCTCTTACATGATTGACTAAACACCAGCTGAGGAAGAGAGGGAATGGGGAAGTATTAAAGTTTAGTTTTCTTTCTGTTTCAACTCCTTCTCCTCCCCCTCCTCCTCCTCCTCCTCCTCCTCTTCCTCCTCCTCCTCCTCCTCCTTCTTTTCTTTTTCTCTCCCTCTCCCCTTACCCCTCTCCCTCACCTCTTTCTCCTCCCCCTTTCTGTCTCTGTCTCTCTCTGTGTCTGTCTGTCTGTCTGTCTGTCTGTCTGTCTGTCTCTCTCTCTCTCTCTCTCTCTCTCTCTCATTTCTGGGTATTTCCTCTTTACATTTTGAATGTTATTCCCTTTTCCAGGTTTCCATTGTATAAACCCCTTAACCCTTCCCCCTACCCTTCTATAAAGGAGTTCACATCTCCACTCATGGCCTCCCAACACCTCCCCACATTCACCTACACTGGGGATCCATCCTTGTCAGAAAAAAAGTGTTTCTCATTCCATTGTTTCTCAGAAAGTCCATGCTTTGCTACATGCAGTTGGAACCATGGCTCAGTCCATGTATAGTCTTTCCATTGCGGTTTGTCCCTGGAAAGCTCTGGTTGGTTGGCATTGTTATTATGGGGTTGAAAATCCCTTCAGATATTTCAATCCTTTCTCTAATTCCTCCAACAGGGTTCTGGTTCTTGGCTCAGTGATTTGCTGTTTGAATTTGCCATTATATTTGACATATTCTGGCTGTGTCTCTCAGGAGGGATCAATATCCAGTATTGTCAGCCTGCACTTCTTAGCTTCATCCATCTTATCTAGTTTTGCTGTCTGCACATGTATGGACATTTGGTAAAGGCTCTGAATGGCAGGTCTTTCAGTATCTGTTATAAACTTTGCCTCCTATCCCCTCCTATGAGTGTTTTGTTTCCCCTTTTAAACAAAGAGTAAAGTATCTGCATTTTGGTCATCCTTTTTGAGTTTCATGTGGTCTGTGTATTGCATGATGGGTAACTCAAGCTTTTTGGCTAATATCAGCTTATCAATGAATGCATATCAAGTGTGTTTTTCTGTGATTGAGTAACCTCACTCAGGATGATATTTTCTAGTTCATTCTATTTGCCTAGACTTTCATGAAGTCATTGTTTTTACAGCTGAGTAATATTCTTTTGTGTAGATGTACCACATTTCTGTATTCATTTCTCTGTTGAAGGGCATCTGGGTTCTTTCCAGCTTCTGGCTATTATAAGTAAGTCGAATATATTTCTCTGTTGTATGTTGGACCATATTTTCGGTATATGCCCAAGAGTGGTATAGCTGTGTCCTCAGGTCATGGAATGTCCAATATTCAGAGGAACCTTCAGACTGATTTTCAGAAGGGTTGTACCAGTCTGCAATCCCACCACAATGGAGGAGTGTTCCTCTTTCTCCACATCCTTGCCAGCATCTACTGTCACCTGAGATTTATATCTTAGCCATTCTGACTTGTGTGAGGCAGAATCTCATATTTGTTTTGAATTGAATTTCCCCGATGACTAAGGATGTTGAACATTTATTTAGGTGTTTTTTGGCCATTTGATAACCTTCAGCTGAGAATGTTATGTAACTCACTCTACCCCATTTTTAATAGGTCATTTTTGCTTTCTAGAGTCTAACTTCCTAAGGTCTTTGTACATTTTGGATATTACCCACTAACAGATATAGCATTGGTAAATCTTTTCCCAATCTGTTGGTTGCAGTTTTTTCCTAATGACGGTATCTTTTGACTTACAGAACTTTGCTATTTTATGAGGTCTTATTTGTCAATTCTTGATCTTATAGCATAAGTCATGTGTGTTTTTTTCAGGAAATTTTCTTTAGTGCCCATGTGTTGAAGACTCTTCCCCACCTTTTCTTCTATTAGTTTGAGTGTATCTGGTTTAATGTGTAAGTCTTTGATTCACTTGTACTTAAGTTTTATACATGGTAATAAAACTGGGAAAATTTGCATTCATCTACAACTTCCAGTTGAACCAGCACTATTTTTGGAAATTGCTGGTTCTTCCTTTTGGATGGATTTATCTCCATTGCCAAAGATCAAGTGATAGGTTTGTGGGTTCATTTCTAGGTCTTCAATTCTATTCCACTCTCTATCTGTCTGTCTCTCTACAAATATCATGCAGTTTTTATCAATATTGCTGTGTAATACTTCTTGAGTTAAGGGGTGATGATTCCCCCCAGAAGTTCTTTTATTGTTGAGGATAGTTTTAGCTATCCTGGCTTTTTCTTATTCCTAATAAATTTGCAAATTTCTCTTTCTATATCTATTAAAGAATTGAGACGTAATTTTGATGGAGATTGCATTGAATATGTAGATTGCTTTTGGCAAAAAGGTCATCTTTACTATAATAATCCTGCAATCTATGAGCATAGAAGCTCTTTCTATCTTTTGAGATCTTCCTCAATTTCTTTTTCAGATACTTGAACTTCTTGTCATATAAATAATTCACCTGCTTGATTAATCTCACACCAAGATATTTTATATTATTTGGGACTATTATGAAGTGTGTGATTTCCTTTTTTTTCATTCTCAGCCTGTTTATCCATTGAGGAGAGGAAGGCTACTGGTATGTTTGAGTTAATTTTATACCCTGACACTTTGATGAAGTTATTCATCATGTTAAGTAGTTGTCTGGTGGAACTTTTGGGTTCACTTAATTATACTATCATATCATCTGCAAATAGTGATATTTTGATTTCTTACCTTCCAATTTGTATCCGTTTGACCTCCTTTTGTTGTCTGGTTTCTCTGGCTATGACATGGAGTCCTGTTTTGATTAAGTAGGGAGAGAGTTGGGCATCCTTGTCCTGATTTTAGTGAGATTGCTTCAAGTTACTCTTCTTTTAGAGTGATGTTATCTAGAGGTTTGTGGTATATTCCTTGAATATGTTTAGAAATGGGCCTTCAATTCCTGACCTTTCCACGACGTTTATTATGAAGTTTCATGCCCACATCGTCCGGCAAGGAAGACACAACACGGTCTGATTCTTCTATACAGCCTTTATGGCAGGACCACCTCTTTGCTGATACGGGGACCTCGAGAGGCAAAAGTGTTCGCCATATATACACAACAGACTGTGGTAGTGCTAATTATCCTTCAGGGATTGGCGGAGCATGAATCACCACACTATCACCCCTGCGACTTTTCCTTCAGGGATTGTCAGAGCATGAATCCCTCATTAGGTTTCCTGGCCAACAGACACCAGGTGCAAAATCCGCACATGTGCAGTACCATTGTTCACCACAGAAGGGCGCGGGATCACCTCATTAAACTACAGCCTCCCTGGCAAGGATACAAGCCTGTGCATGCAAAATAAATCATATACTACCAGACAGGACTGGGTTTCAGCACCATCTATGTTTTACTGTGATGCTCCCTACACTGAAGAGTTGTTGTATTTTGTCAAATTCTTTCTCTGCATCTAATGAAATGACCATGTGTCCTTATCTTTGAGTTTGTTTACATGTTGGATAACATTGATGGTTTTCTCTATATTAAAACATCCCTGCATACTTGATTATGATAGATGATTGTTTATTTTAGATATGGTTTTCAATAATTTTTTTGAGTATTTGTATGTCAATATTCATAAAGGAAATTGGTCTGAAGTTCTCTTTCTTTGTTGGGTCTTTGTGTGGTTTAGGTGTAAGAGTAATTGTGGCTTCATAGAAGCAATTTGGTAGTGCTCCGTTTCAATTTTGTGGACTAGTTTGCACAGTATTTGTATGAAGTCTTCTATGAATGTTTAATAAAATTCTGCCCTGAACCCATCTGGAACTGGCTTCTTTTAGGTTGGGAGACTTTTAATAACTGCTTCTATTTCTTTAGGATTTATGGGGTGTTGAGATAGTTTATTTGATCCTGATTTAACTTTGCTACCTGGTGTCTGTCTAGAAAATTGTCCATTTCCTTCATATTTTTGAGTTTTCTTGTATATAGACTTTTACAGTGGAATCTCCTGATTTTTGGAATTTCTTCAAATTCTGTTGTTATGTATCTCTTTTGATTTCTGATATTGTTAATTTGGATACAGTCTCTGTGACCATGGGTTATTCTGGCTAAGGGTTTATATATCTTGTTGTTTTTCAAAAAGAAACAGCTTCTGGTGTTGTTGAATCTTTGTAAAGTCCTTTCTGTTTCTACTTGGTTCAATTCAGCCCTGAGTTTAACTATTTCCTGCCTTCTACACCTATTGGGTTTACTTTTTTCTTTTTGTTCTAGAGCTTTAAGGTGTGCTGTCAAGCTGCTTATAAAGGCTCTCTCCTGTTTCTTCTCCAAACAGTTCAGAGCTATAAGTTTTCCTCTTCGCACTGCTTTCATTGTGTCACATATGTTTGTGGATGTTGGATCTTCATTTTCATTAAGTTCTAAGAAGTGTTTAATTTCTTTTTTTATTTCTTCCTTGACCAAGTTGTCATAGAGTAGAGTATTGTTCAACTTCCATGTATATGTGAGCTTTCTTTCATTATTGTTATTGTTGAAGAACAGTCTTTGTGTGTGGTGATCTGTTAGAATGCATGGGATTATTTCTATCTTCCTTCATATGTTGAGGCCTGTTTAGTGACTGATTATATGGTCAATTTTGGAGAAAGTTCCAGGGGGTTCTGAAAATAATGTATATCCTTTTATTTTTAGGATGGAATGTTCTATAAATATCTGTTAAATAAATTTGGTTCATACCTTCTGTTAGTTTCTCTATATCTCTGTCAAATTTCTGTTTCCATGATCTCTCTAGGGATGAGAGGGGGGTGTTGAAATCTCCTACTATTATCTATCATGTGAAGTGCAATATATTCTTTGTACTTCAGTAAGGTTTCTTTTATGAATGCAGGTGCACTTTCATTTGTAGTATAGATACATATGATTGAGAGTTCATCTTGGTGGATATTTCCTTTGATGACTAATGGTATGTTTGACTATGAAGTCATCATCCTCCTTATCCTCCTTAGAAAGCCATGTCCTTCCTTATCTTTTTTTAAAGACTTTTCATAGAAAGTCAATTTTATTTGATATTATAATACAACTTCAACTTGCTTTTTCAGGCAACTTCCTTGGAAATTTGTTTTCCAGCCATGTACTCTGAGGTAGTGTCAGTCTTTGTCTCTGAGGTGTGTTCCCTGCCTACAGCAAAATGCTCAATACTGTTTATGTATCCATTCTGTGAATCTGTGTCTTTTCATTGGGGAATTGAATCCAATGATGTTGAGAGATATTTATTTTTCTAGTTAGAGGTAGAATTTTGTTTGTTTGTCTCTCTTTTCATTTCATTGCAAGGAAATTATGTTCTTGTTTTTGGTATGATGTATTTTCTCTTCTTGTGTTGGACTTTTCCATTTATTATCTTTTTTAAACCTGGATTTGCTGAAAGAGATTTCATAAATTTGGTTTTGACATGGAATACCTTGGTTTCTCTGTCTATGTTACTTGAAAGTTTTACTGGAAACAATAACCTTGTCTGTCAATTGTGCTCTCTTAGGGTCTATTTGAGATCTGTCCAGGATATTCTCACTTTCATATTCTCTGGTGAGAAGTCTGGTGTAATTCTTACAGGTCTGACTATATATGTCACTTGGACCTGTTTCACTTACTGCTTTTAATATTCTTTCTTTATTTTGTGTATTTGCTGCTCTGACTCTTATGTGATGGGAGGAATTTCTCTTCTGCTCCTATGTATTTGGAGTTCTGTAGGCTTCTTGTTTGTTTATGGGCATCTTTTTCTTTAGGTTAGGGATATTTTCTTCTATAATGTTGTTGAAGATATTTTACTGGCCCTTTAAGTTGGGAGCCATTTCTTTCTTCTATACCAATTATCCTTAGGTTTGATCTTTTCATTTTGTCCTGGATTTCCTCTATGTTTTGATTCAGGAGCTTTTTGTTTTCCATTAACTTCATCAGTTGTGTCTATGAGTTTCTATGGAATCTTCTGCCCCTGAGATTCTCTCTTCTATCTCTTGCATTCTATTTGTGATGGCTGTATTTATGGATCCTTGTCTCTTCCTTTGTTTTTCTATCTCCTGCTTTGTCACCTTTGTGGTTTCTTTATTGTTTCTATTTCTATTTTCAAGTTGTCCACCTGTTTGGTCGTGTTTCCTGTAATTCTTTCATGGATTTTTGTTTTTCGCTCTAAGGGCTTCTACTTGTTCCCTTGTGTTTGCCTGCATTTTTCTAAGGGAGTTCTTTATGTTTTTCTTAAAGTGATCCATCATTATCAGCAAATGACATTATAAATATAAATCATGCCTTTTGGGTGTGTTTAAACCCCGAAATATCCTGTAATTTCTTTGGTGGGATAACTGAGCTCATTGATGCCAAGTAGTATTGTTTTCTGTTGCTTAGGTTCCTGTGTTGCCTCGAGTCATTGGTTTCTCTCTGGTGTTTGCTTGTCTTGCTGCTTCTGAGAGTGACTTGACCCTGCTCTAGGGCTCTGTGTCAGCACTTTGGAGAAATGTTTCCCCATTTTGCTTCAGCCTTTCCTGAGAACAGGTGTTCTGATTTCATGTGTGTAGGCACCCCTGGAGACAGTTTTCCACATCTAGGTACAGGCAGGAATCAAAGGGTCCTGCCTCTGATTGCTCCTGTTATGTCCGTGCACTCGATGAACACAGTTGGCACTGTGCAATTTTCTCTTGGGTCTCTACTGTGGGAAGGTGGGTATTCTCCTGTGACTTCTCAGGATTATCCAAACTCCTGAGGTCCAGCTGTCTCTCCCATGGGATTTGGGTACAGGGACATGTTCGTCTGTTCAGTGCAGTTCTGAGTGCAGACCACAACCGTGGGTACCGGCAGCCAACAGTTCCTATATCCCGGTGTCCAGAGGCATTGTACAGTTTCCCTTTGCACCAGGGATATGGGAAAAGGTGTGCAGATGTATCGATCTGTCCTGCGGCCTCAGGATTTCTCACAAATCATTTTTATTACACAATTTAAATGTAAATATAACATTCTGGTTCTTGAGTTGATTTTCTGGAAATTTAAATGGGAGAGCCAAGGCCTCACTGTCTAACTAGAGAGCTACTTATACAAATACAGAAACTACTAATGAAAAGCAAGTTTTTAAAATATATTTCAAATTAAAAGAAGTAGTAATTTTCTATGTTGTCTGGGGGAGGGTGGTTTATTTGCTTTTTATTTGTTTGTTTGTTTTAATTTAATATGGAGAAATATTTATAGTACATCAAAATAGGTGTGAAATGTATCACAATAGAATCCTCTGCATTCCAGCCACTTTTCTACATAAGCAGAGTCCACTGAGAGGTCAAGTATGTACAACAAACCTCCTGCTTCATAATTGTCAGAGCTTTAAGTCTCTCCTATGGTCTCTACACTTAGATTTTTATAACTTTTGCATGAATGTGTGCAGATCTAATCTAATAGATCAAATAAGCTAGTATACCTGACTATGTTCCCTGTCCCGATGAGAAAACTACGTAATTTTGGCATTGTTTTTGTTGTTGTTATAGTTGTTGTTTTGAGGAGCTGTGTTTTCCATTATACCCAATAAAAAATAATCTAGTGATCAATTAGTTAATAGAAACGAAAATTATGTATTATGGTGAGAAATTCCCCAAAATAGAGTATACACAAAGGTAAATCTGAAATGTGTGTGGGTAGACATGCACACATGACCCATGTAGCTGACAAGCATTCAACACCTGATCAACTTAAGTGATTTGGAAAATTAACTTAATTTACAAGGAAGGAACTCATAGGGAATACAATTTTTTTCTTAGCCGTGTTAATAAGTGACCAAATGGTGAAACATGATGTAAACAAATAATGTTCCCCTGTAATGTTTTTTATCCTAACATTTTAGTTCATGTACAAACTCCATGTGCACTTTCTCTATTATGTTTCTCTGTATGTGTGTCCCTGCATGAATGTACAGGCACATATGTTGTGTTTGTGTGTGTGTGTGTGTGTGTGTGTGTGTGTGTGTGTGTGCTCTGTATGTGTGTCCCTGCATGAATGTACAGGCACACATGTTGTGTTTGTGTGTGTGTGTTTGTGTGTGTGTGTGTGTGTGTGTGTTTCTTATATGGTATATATGAACATCGGTAACATGTTTATTTAAAATTTGTAAATACTGAAAAACACATTTGATATAGATCAACCATGCACTGATCTACTCACATATCTCTGACATTTCATTATATTAAGTGAATAGAGAGAGAGCCTAACATTCTGGTGATATCTTTTATCCTACCCTTGTCAGGAAAAAGTGGTGTATCTTTTGGCAAGAAAACCAAAACTTCAGCAAAGACATATACACCCCACAGAAAAGGTCATATCATTTGAAGGGACATGTTATCAGACTGGAAGAAAACTGAATTTGCCACATTTCAATATTTGAGGGACATGAGACAGAACTTCAGAAGATATAATGGGAAGGGACAGGCAGAATCCCAAAGGAGGCAAAGTAAGCTAAACACTGGTGCTTCTCATAACATGAGAGTTCATGGATTGGTAAGGATGGTAAACATAATGATAAGAAGTTTGCAGTCCATACTCAGTCTTCATATAAGGTTACAATGTGAACAAGATGAGAAGTAGTCACCATCACAGGGCTAACAGCTACTTTACAAGTTACAATGTGAAAAAAAGAATGTAACTATAGACAGAAGAGAAGGATGATATCTGAAAACAGACAAGGCTGTGCTGGAACTCAACAGTTTTCCATGTAAGTTACCAAACAAGCACATAGCAGCTGCCCTATGCAAAAGTGAGCAAAGAGAAATGAACTGCACAGATACTATGTGTACAGAAATACAGGTAGTTTGGTGGAATTCTAAGATGTTGAGGTGAAAGAATAGGAAGAAATTTCTATCAAGCCGGGCACTGTGTCTTGCTCTTAGAATACTCACATTCAAGAGACTGAGGGAGAGGGATTAGGAATTTCAGTTTAGCTTGGAATACATCTCAAGACAATACATCTTTTATTTTTTTCTTTATTTAAATCAATAATCGGATTGATAGAATATCATGAACAATATTAAGGAAAAGAAATTTACTGCCTATACAGTGATACCCCTGCTAAAAAAATATGTTCTATAGAGAGACAGGATCTATTAAGTTACAAATACCAGCTGTCATATGTCGCGGGACGAACGTCTCGCCAGCAGGAATGACGGCAGACACCAGGATCCTTCTGTAGCAAAGCGTTTATTGCATCTTGAAGAGGAGAGACCCCGAGCCCCAGAATGGCGCTGCTTATATACACCCTATCGCAGCGCGTCCACACCTGATTGGTCGCTTTCCCATGATCTCATAAGCACATCCCGGGGTGGGCAAAGACTTGGTGCGAACACTTGTACATGCACACACAGCTAGTTTCATGAAAGGAAGTTGGGCTGGGGCAGCAGAAGCCAGCACCATCTTGTGGTGGCGAATGTTATTGTCACTTTCCACAGTCATATTGAAGGTTGTGGAATGAAGGGGTATGGTGTTCTTTGGTTGATCCTTCTTCACTTTCATGGCTCACTATACACATCTTAAAAAGCTTCTCTGATGACCTCGTTATTTGGCAGACATCTAGATGTACCTTGCATTTAATTCTATGTATTAAAATCAGTAATCATTTATTTATCAAATGATTATTTGATTTTACTTTATCTTCAAAAATAATGAGTCTTGATGAACTGATATGTTTATTGAGTGGGTTTGAATATTCACAATAGCAGCCAGAGAATAATCGGGGCCGAACACACACACAGGGTGGTTGGAGAGACCTGTGGCAACACAAAAGCATAGAAATGAGTGGGTTGATCTATTTTTCTGCATAACATTGATAACTAATTAATGATAAGAATGGGTAAACAATTGAGTTACACTCAAGGTTTTCTTTTCCTTAATTTGAATGATTGCTTATACAGCATGTGAAACTGAACTCAGACCCATGGTAAACCTTCTGCCTGAGCTTCATTAGTGCCAGGACTACAAGTTTGCACCATCTTTGTAAATATTTGGATACTTGGCTCAATGTTTAGCACACTTTGGAAAATCCCCTGGTGTTAAGAGAGAAAGTATTAGATATGAAAATCTGTGAGAATAAGTCACTTTTAAGCTTTGATTTTTGTGACTACAGAGAAAGACTCTGACTCTGATGTAACTGAGTGTCTAAAAGTATTAAAAAATCAATATTTCTCATCTGCAAGAATCCTTCTAATGCTTAATGCTCTGTCTTCCAAGAGGTGAGTGTCAATTGTGTCAATTGCTCTTTGTGCAGGAAAAGGCCTTGTCCGTCAAATGCTTTGCAATTGCCAAGAACTATGAGGTTCCTGGAGAATGCTTCCTCCTGTTCACCCTCATTCTGCTCTCATATCCTTTGCTATATACACTAGTCCATCTCTACACAGCCCCACGTACTTCTTTCTGGCAAACTTATGTATCCTGGAAATTGGTTACACTGCCTCTGTCATACCCAAGATATGGAGAGCTTTGTAAGTGAGACCTGAGGAATCTCTCAGGAGGGATGTGCCACACAGATGTTGTTCTTCACACTTTTTGGTATACCTGAGTGCTGCCTATTGGCAACCATGTCCTTTGGCCACCGTATGGCCCTGCTTCACTATGCAACCCAAATGAGTCGTGAGGTATGTGCCCATTTGGCAATTGTTTCATGGGGAATAGGTTGCCTTGTAGGGTTGGGAAAAACTACTTGAGAACCAAATCTAACCACCCACAATGAGTTGACAAATTCTTGGTCATCTTCCAAACCACAGTAATATCCATGGTGAACCCGATCATCTATATATAGCTTAAGGAACCAAGAAGTCAAGGCAGCACTGAGAAGAACTCAGGGTCTGAAGAAAGTTCTGATAATAAATAGGTAATTAAGGATCCCAAAGTGCTCTCTCTCAAAGGTGCAAAGTCTAGGGGCTGGGGATTTAGCTCAGTGGTAGAGCGGTTACCTAGGAAGCGCAAGGCCCCAGGTTCGGTCCGCAGCTCCCCCCCCCAAAAAAAAAAGAATCAAAGGTGCAAAGTCTATGAAAGAACGAAAACAAAACCACCGTGCTCTTTCTTGCTGTCTTGTAGCAAACTTTAAGAATCATAACTTTGTTTTAGAGTGTTCTCTTTATTCACCACCATGCTTAATTTCAAACAATTGTAAAGTATGCTTGCTACTCAATTACTTTAGTAGACTAGTTCAGTACTTAAACGTTTTCATCTGGGCAGAGTTTAAACCGTCACAGGCTAAAGTCTCAGGGGCCTTGAAAATTCTCTGTATCTATTCTTAGCTATTCGACAATCTTACAGAAATTGTTTGTAAATGATCTCAGCTCGTTATGTTACAATTCCATATTCCTCAATATATGTAAATTTATTGCAATGGACTGGAACTGCTAAGTAGTTCTCAGGACATTGAATTGATAGCCTCTGCTTTGTGTACCATTTGGTCAGTCCATACTTCAGTTCTGGGTACCCAGGGCCTATGATTTTGGAAAAGGAGTAGTCTTTCCTCCACTTTTTGATTTCTAATAGTGCGGTGGAAAGAATTTCAGCCAGGTGATTCTCACCATCAATATCATAGTTTCAGATAAACACACACATGCACACACACACACACACACACACACTCACACACACACACACACATACACATGCACAAACACACACACACACACACACAAACAAGCATGCATGCACACATTATACTGGAATTGAAGTAGGTTTACAAGTGACACAATGCAAGTATAAAAGTCAGCTAGTGTCAGATAATTAGATTCAGGTTGCTATTCAACAAGAAAATAAAATAACATAAATTTATAATATTGAATCTTTATGAATATAATTAAACAAAAATAAAATTCTATTTAAGTAAGCTGAAAATATGGAAGACATTAAAAAAATTACCATGACACTAAAACTACAGTATTGTTTTAGGCATGAGTCACCCAAACAGAAAGACAGTAATTATATTCTCTTCGGACTCATTGTTCTGAGTCTACTTACATGCAGTAAGGACCACTCAGGTCAAAATGTTGATAAAAACATGACCGAGACGCTGAAAACAAATCCTGAAGTTTGGAAGAGACACACAGTCTTTCCATAGGTATTAAGTAATTCTCCTATAACTTCTATTACTTTAAAAGGAAATACAAAAGAAAAATACATTAAAATATTTTAAGTATGTAAGGAAAATAATTTAAAATAATTTCATTGCTCCGTAATTGCGTATTGTTAAGATGACAGGCATCCTCTTAATGTTTAATTGCGTTAAGCAAAGCAAGAAACACTTTCTGGTATCTGTGTCAAGTAAATGCAATCTCAATCTAAAAGAGAAAAACCAATGGCCAAATCCAAATTCAGAGAAATAGCAAAGTAATTATTTATCTTCAAATGTGTGGTCACAGAAGATAAAAATAGTAATGAATTATCACAGAACAGAATGACGTAAGATATGTAATAACTAAATGTCAACTGGATTTCTGGATTGGATACAGGCATAGAAAATGTACAGTTCTAGAAACTTTGATCAACGTACTCTGTTACTTTTAACATTTTTTTCAATTTTCTGATTTTTGAGAATTAGTAATTAGATTGATTAAAGTATATAAAATTCAGGTATAGGTTATGATACAAAATCATACTGTTTCCTATCAAATAAATCTGATTTTCCTGTGTAGTTTGAATTCTGCTTTATTTTTTTTGTTTTTATATATTTTATTAATGTATTTATGTCTCAAATGCTGTTGTCCTTCCTGTTTTCCCCCACAGAGTCCCTTACCCCAAACACCATACCTTTCTGATTTCTTCGTTCAAAAAGTCAAAATAACAGTAGTTATAAGGCATGTTTAGTCCCTGAATAGCTGTTCATTTGGCCACGCATTGGAAAATCTACAATATTGAGAGAGCAGACATCAGGAAATAGCTTCAAAATTGATCTTCAAAAATTAAATATTCTACAGTTATCAGCTACCAGCTATCAGCTTGACAAAACTGGATGAATTCCAGAACACGAATATCCTTGTTCATATATACATAGAGAAAAATGATCAGACAAGAAGGAAAACAGAGAAAAACTTACCTGGATTCAGCAGAAGAGATCCTCAGTTCCTGTAATGTATTCTGCAAGAGTTTAAGACTTTATGGGTTAATACCTGAAAATAAACACCTATAAAATCCAACAACAAACTAACCACAATCGGCAATATTTATAAAAGCTAAACAAATATGTGGAAAGTATATTTTTCAGCTATATATGAGTATACTAATGTTTATTCATTTGTATATTAATAAAATTTAAATTTTATTACTGCAAATTTTTTGCAATTTTTTAAATAAATAGATTTTAAGTGACTCAGGTGATTGTTAACTTTTTCTGGCTTTGATTGTATTATTGATCAATACAATGTTTATTTGACTGTGATTATCACTTTGAATATTCACATAAATCAAATTATGTCACTAGGAACTGCTTTGTACTTTTTGTTGTACATATGTAAGTGTTTTACCTGCTTGTCTACATGTGAAACACATGCATGCCTAGTGCCCAGGAGGTTGAAGGGGGTGTGAGATTCTGTGATGCTGAAATTACATCCACCTGTGAGCTGTCACATGGGAGCTGGCGATTGGCCCCGGGTTCTCTGGAAGAAGAGATAATGCAATAAATCACCAAATCATTTCTTCATCTTCAGCAAACGCCATTTTTTGTAAATATAGTCCCTAAGCTGACCTGTCTTCTGCATAGACCACTGTTTTCTCAAATGTGAGAATTTAATATTAACAAACACAACTGCTTATTACCTTCATATACATATACTCATACAGACAACACATACACACACACACACACAGCTGTTTCTTTCCTTCAAGTAGACTTAGTTATTTTCATAGCTATTTGTTTATTTATTCACTTTACATGCTGCACACTGCCCCCCTCTAGTTCACCCTTCTCACAATCTTTCTCCCAGCCCTTTCTCCTCTGAGATGTTTCAGACCCCAAAGCGTTATCCCCTCATGATACATATCCAATCTCTGTGATGCTAATCACATCCTCTGCTACTGAGTCCAGACAAAGCAGCCAAGATGGATAGAGGTGGGGAGTTAGAGGTCATATTCAGAAAGAGGCATAGAGCTGGAGTAAGAGAGTTGCCCAAAATCTTTGGGTGTTTCCTTAGCTGAGACTCACAGCCTCAGTGATATTAGCCTGAAGAGCCCTTCTCCTGTAGCCAGAGAGCAACCGAAATGGAGTGATAGAGACACTAAGTTTTGACCCAAAATTTATTCTGACCACAGGAAATGCAGGGTCCATGCATAGAGCAGAGAGTGAGGAATGGTCAACCAATGGTTAGTACAGATTGAGACGTCCCCCATGGATCAGCACCGATCCCTGACACTATTAATGACACTCTGCTATGCTT